>NW_012305108.1:0-2861 GCF_000151885.1 Dipodomys ordii
TAGCGGGACACAGCGGCACACAGCGGGGGACACAGCCGGACACAGCGGGGGAAACAGTGGGGGACACAGTGGGACACGGTGGGACACAGCGGGGGACACATGGGGAACACAGCGGGACACAGCGGGGACACAGCGGAACTCAGCGGGGGACACAGCAGTATACAGCAGGACACAGCGGGGACACAGCAGGGACACAGCGGGGGACACAGCGGGACACAGCGGGGAACACAGTGGGACACACAGGGGGACACAGAGGGGTACACAGCGGGACACAGCTGGGAACACAGCGGGTCACAGCGGGACACAGCGGGAACACAGCTGGACACAGCGTGGTACACAGGGGGACACAGGGGGCAGACAGTGGGGACACAGCGGGGGACACAGCGGGACACAGCGGGTCACAGCGGGGGACAAAGCGGGGTACACAGCAGGGGACAGCAGAGGACAGAGAGGGGACACAGCGGCGACACAGAGCTGACGCAGCTGGGGACACAGCGTGGGACAAAGTGGGACACCACGGGACACAGTGTTACATAGCGGGACACAGCGGGGACACTGCGGGACACAGCAAGATAAAGCAGGGGACACAGCGGGACACAGCGGGCCACAGCGGGGGACAGCGGGGGACACAGCGGGACACAGTGGGGGACCCAGTGAGGACAGAGCGGGACACAACAGGGGACACAGCGAGGACACAGCGGGGGACACAGCGGGGGACACAGCGAGGACACAGTGGGACACAGCGGGGGACACAGTGAGGACACAGCGGGACACAGCCGGGGAAAAAGCGGGACAATGCGGGGACACAGCAATGGACAAAGGGGGACACAGCGGGGGACACAGCCGTACACAGCGGGGAAAACAGTGGGGGACACAGCGGGACACAATGGGACACAGCGGGGGACACATGGGGGACACTGCGGGACACAGCGGGGACACAGCGGGACTCAGCGGGGGACACAGCAGTATACAGCAGGACACAGCGGGGACACAGCAGGGACACAGCGGGGGACACAGCGGGACACAGCGGGACACAACGGCGAATACAGCGGGACACAGAGGGGGACACAGAGGGGTACACAGCGGGACACAGCTGGGAACACAGCGAGGACACAGCGGGACAAAGTGGGACACAGCGTCGATACAGCGGGAACACAGCAGGACAGAGCGGGGACACAGCTGGAGGCACAACGGGACACATCGCGGGACACAGCGAGGACCTAGCGGAACACAGCGTGGGACACAGCGAGGACACAGCAGGACACAGCGGGACACAGCGGGACACAGCGGGGACACAGCAGAAGACACAGCCTGAACCGTGGGGGACACAGCGGGACACAGCGGGGACTCACCGGGGGACACAGCGGGGGACACCAGGGGACAGAGTGGGAAACAGCGGGACACAGCGGGGAAACTGCAGGAACATAGCGGGACACAGCGGGGTACACAGCGTGACACAGCAGTGGACACAGCGGCGACACAACGGGACACAGCGGGGAACAAAGCGAGGACACAGTAGGTCACAGCGGGACACAGCGTGGGACAAAGCAGGAGACAGCGGGGGACACAGCGAGGACACAGCTGGACACAGCGGTGTACACAGCAGGACACAGCGGGGGACACAGAAGGGTACACAGACGGACACAGAGAGAAACACAGCGAGGTCACAGCGGGGGCCAAAGCAGGACAACACGGGACACAGTGTTACACAGTGGAACACAGCGGGTCACAGCCGGGGATACTGCGGGACACAGCGGGGGACACAGAGGGGTACACAACGGGACACAGCCGGGAACACAGCGCGGACACAGTGGGACACACCGGGACACAGCGTCAATACAGCGGGGACAGAGCGGGTCACAGCAGGGACACAGCGGGACACAGCGGGGTACACAGCGGGGGACACAGCGGGACACAGCGGGGACACAGCGGGACACAGCGGGACACAGCGGGAGACACAGCGGAACACAGCTTGGGACACAGTGAGGACAAAGCGGGACACAGCGGGACACAGTGGGGACACAGCTGGGACACAGCAGGGACATAGCGGGGGACACAGCGGGGTACACAGCGGGACACAATGGGGAACACAGCGAGGACACAGCGGGACCCAGCAGGACACAGCGTCGATACAGCGGAGACACAGCGGGACACAGCGGGGTACACAGCTCGGGACACAGCAGTGGACACAGCGAGGACACAGCGGGACACAGCGGGTACACTGCGGGAACATAGCGGGACACAGCGGGGTACAGAGCGGTACACAGCGGGGTCACAGAGTGGTACACAGCGGGACACAGCGGGAAACACAACGAGGTCACAGCGGAGGACAAAGCGGGACAACACGGGACACAGTATGACACAGCAGGACACAGCGGGACACAGCGGGACACAGCGGGGGACAAAGGGGGGACAGCAGAGGACAGAGAGGTGACACAGCGGGACACAGCGGGGACACCACTGGACACAACAGGGTACACAGAGGGACACAGCGGGCACACAGTGGGGACACAGCGGGACACAGCGGGGACAGAGCAGGACAGAGCCCGACACAGCGAGGACACATTGGGCCACAGCGGGACACAGAGGAACTCAGCTGGAGACACAGCAGTACACAGCAGGACACAGTGTGACACAGCGGGGAGACAGCAGGGACACAGTGGGGGACACAGCGGGACACAGCAGGTCACAGCGGGGGACAAAGCGGGACACAGCAGGGGAAACAGAGGGGTTCACAGCGGGACACAGCGGGGAACACAGCGCGGACACAGCGGGACAGAGCGGGACAAAGCGTCGACACAGAGGGCACAGAGCAGGTCACAGCAAGGACACAGCGGGACACAGCGGGACACAGTGGGTGA
>NW_012305109.1:0-2861 GCF_000151885.1 Dipodomys ordii
GAAGGAGCAGAAGCAGCAGTAGAAGGAAAAGCAGAAGGAGAAGTAGAAGTTGAAGCAGGTTAAGCTGAAGAAGCAGAAGCAGGAGAAGCAGAAGCAGAAGAAGCAGGAGAAGTACAAGAAGCAGAAGCAGAAGGAGAAGCTGAAGCAGAAGGTGAAGCAGATGGAGGAGGGGAAGCAGAAGAAGCAGAAGCTGGAGAAGCAGAAGCATAAGAATCTGAAGAAGCAGAAGCAAAACCTTAAGCAAAAGCAGAATCAAGATGATGGAGGAGGAGGTGGTGGTGGTGGAGGAGGAGGAGGAGGAGAAGGAGAAGCAAAAGGAGAAGCAAAAGGAGAAGCAGTAGAAGCAGAGGAAGCAGAAGCAGAGAAGCAGAAGCAGAAGAAAAAGTATAAGCAAAAGAAGCAGAATCAGAGGGAGAAGCAGAAGAAGGAGAAGGAGCAGAAGGAGAATGAGAAGCAGAAGGAGAATCAGAAGGAGAAGCAGAAGAAGGAGAAGCAGAAGCAGAAGAAGCAGCAGAAGGAGAAGCAGAAGCAGAAGAAGATGCAGAAGGAGAAGCAGGAGAAACAGAAGAAGCAGAAGCAGAAGGAGAAACAGAAGTAGGAGAAGGAGAAGGAGAAGGAAGGGCAGCAGAAGCAATAGGAGAAGCAGAAGGAGAAGCAGAAGCAGAATGAGAAGCAAAAAGAGAAGCAGTAGAAGCAGAAAAACCAGGAGAAGCAGAAGAAAGAGAAGAAGAAGAAGAAGAAGAAGAAGAAGAAGAAGAAGAAGAAGAAGAAGAAGAAGAAGAAGAAGAAGCGTAAGGAGAACCATAAGGAAAAGCATAAGGAGAAGCATAAGGAGAAGCAGTAGATGCAGGAGAAGCAGAAGAAATAGAACAAGCAAAAGAAACAGAAGCAGAAGCAGTGGGAGAACAGAAGAAGGAGAAGGAGAAGGAGCAGCAGAAGGAGAAGCAGAAGCAGAAAGAGAAGCAGAAACAGAAGGAGAACAAAAGGAGAAGCAGGAGAATCAGAAGAAGCAGAAGTAGAAACAGAAAGAGAAGTAGAAGAAGGAGAAGCAGAAGTAGAATCAGAAGAAACAGAAATAGTAGAATAAGCAGAAGCAGAAGCACCAGGAGAAGCAGAAGAAGAAGAAGGAGAAGGTGAAAGAGAAGGATTAGGAGTAGGAGAAGCAAAAGGATAAGCAGAACCAGAAAGAGACGCAGAAGGAGAAGCAGCACGAGAAATAGTTGTAGCAGGAGAAGAAGAAGCAGGAGAAGCAGAAGAAACAGAAGGCGCAGAAGCAGAATGAGAAGCAGAAGGAGAAAATGAAGCAGAAGCAGAAGCAGAAGGAGAAGCAGAAGCAGAAGAAGAAGCAGAAGAAGGAGAAGGACAAGGAGAAGGAGAAAGGGAAGCAGAAAGAGAAGCAGATCGAGAAGCAGGAGAAGCAGAAGCTGGAGAAGACGAAGCAGAAGAAACAAAAGAAGGGGAAGAAGCAGAAGGAGAAGCAGAAACAGAAGGAAAAACAGAAAGAGAAGCAGGAGAAGCAGAAGAAGCAGCAGCAGGAGAAGCAGAAGCAGGAGAAGCCGAAAAAGCAAAAGCAGAACCTGAAGCAGAAGGAGAAGCAGGAGAAGCAGAAGAAGCAGAATGTGGAGAAGCAGAAGGAGAAGCAGAAGCAGAAAGAGAAGCAGAAGGAGAAGCAGAAGAAACAGAAGAAGCAGAGGCAGTATCAGAAGAAGCAGAAGATTCAGAAGCAGAAGGAGAAGCAGAAGGAAAAGCAGAAGAACTAGAAGGAGAAGGAGAAGGAGAAACAGGAGTAGAAGCAGAAAGAGAAGCAGAAGAAGGAGCCGTAGAAGGAAAAGCGGCAGGAGAAACAGAAAGAGCAGCAGAAGGAGAAGAAGGAAATGCAGAAACAGGAGAAGAACAATCAGAAGAAACAGGAGAAGGACAAGAAGCAGAAGCAGAAGGAGAAGCAGAAAGAGAAGGAGGGGAAGCAGAAAAAGCAAAAGCAGGAGAAGCAGAAGCATAAGAATCCGAAGAAGCAGAAGCAGAACCTGAAGCAGAAGGAGAAGCAGGAGAAGCAGAAGAAGCAGAATCTGGAGAAGCAGAATGAGAAGCAGAAGGAGAAGCAGAAGCAGAAAGAGAAGCAAAAGCAGAAGGAGAAGCAGAAGAAACAGAAGAAGTAGAAGCAGTAGCAGTTGTAGCAGAAGCAGTAGGAAAAGCAGAACGAAAAGCACAAGAACAAGAAGGAGAAGGAGAAACAGAAGGAAAAGCAGAAGGAGAAGCAGAAAGAGAAGCAGGTAAAGCAGAAGAAGAAGCAGAAGGAGAATCAGAAGGAGAAGCAGAAGAAGGAGAAGGAGAAGCAGAAGCAGAAGAAGATGCAGAAGGAGAAGCAGAAGAAGCAGAAACATTAGGAGAAGCAGGAAAAGCAGAAGAAGCGAAGCAAAAGGTGAAGCAAAAGAAGGAGAAGGAGAAGCGAGGCGAAGGAGAAGCTAAGGACAAGCCAAGCGAAGGAGATGCAGAAGGAGAAGCAGGAGAAGCAGAAGAAGCAGAAGCTGAAAGAGAAGCAGAAGTAGGAGAAGGAGAAGGAGGAGAAGCAGCAGCAGAAGGAGAAGCAGAAGCAGAATGAGAAGCAGAAAGAGAAGCAGGAGGAGGACAAGAAGCAGAAACAGGAGAAGCCGAAAGAGAATAAGCAGAAACAGAAGCAGAAGGAGAAGCAGAAGCAGAAGGAGAAGCAGCAGAAGAAGTAGAACCAGAAATTCAGCCACGAGAAACAGAAGAAGCAGAAGCAGAAGGAGAAGCTAAAAGAGAAGCAGAAGGAGAAGTAGAAAAGCAGCAGAAGAAGCTGAAAAACAAGCAGGAGAAGCAGAAGCAGAAAGAGAAGTAGAAGC
>NW_012305110.1:0-2861 GCF_000151885.1 Dipodomys ordii
TCATCTGCTTCTCCCTCTGATCTTCTCTTATGCTTATCTTTTTCTTCTGCTTCTGCTTCTCCTGATCTGATCTTCTGCTTCTAATTCTTCTCTTATTCTTCTCCTCCTCCTCCTCCTCCTCCTCCTCCTCCTCCAACTTCTTCTTCTTCATCTTCTTCATCTTCTTCTTCTTCTTCTTCTTCTTCTTCTTCTTCTTCTTCTTCTTCTTCTTCTTCTTTTCTTCTTCTTCTTCTTCTTCTTCTTCTCTTTCTTCTGCTTCTGTTTTTCCTGCTTCTTCTGCTTCTACTGTTTATCTTTCTGCTTCTCATTCTGCTTCTCCTTCTGCTTCTCCTATTGCTTCTGTTGCACTTCCTTATCCTTCTCCTTCTCCTACTTCTGCTTCTCCTTCTGCTTCTGCTTCTTCTGCTTCTCCTGCTTCTCGTTCTGCATCTTTTTCTGCTTCTGCTTCTCCTTTTGCTGCTTCTTCTGCTTCTGCTACTCCTTCTTCTGCTTCTCCTTCTGATTCTCCTTCTACTTCTCTTTCTGCTGCTCCTTCTCCTTCTTCTGCTTCTCCCTCTGATTCTTTTTCTTATGCTTCTACTTATGCTTCTTCTTCTTCTTCTTCTTCTGCTGCTGCTGCTGCTGTTTCTGATTCTTCTCCTTATGCTTCTCCTTCTCCTTCTTCTTCTTCTTCTTCTTCTTCTTCTTCTTCTTCTTCTTCTTCTTCTTCTTCTTCTTCTTCTTCTTCTTCTTCTTCTTCTTCTTCTTCTCTTTCTTATGCTTCTTCTTTTCCTGCTTCTGCTGATTCTACTGCTTCTCTTTCTGCTTCTCATTCTGCTTCTGCTACTCCTTCTGCTTCTACTATTGCTACTTCGGCTCTTCCTTCTCCTTCTCCTACTTCTACTACTCCTTCTGCTTCTGCTTCTTCTGCTTCTCCTGCTTCTCCTTATGCATCTTCTTCTGCTTCTGCTTCTCCTTCTGCTGCTTCTTCTGCTTCTGTTTCTCCTTCTGCTTCTCCTTCTGCTTCTCTTTCTGCTTCTCATTCTCCTTCTGCTTCTCCTTCTGTTACTCCTTCTCCTTCTCGTTAATCTGCTTTTCCTTCTGCTTCTCCTTCTGCTTCTGCTGCAACTGCTACCGCTTCTGCTTCTTCTGTTTCTTCTGCTTCTCCTTCTGCTTTTGATTCTCTTTCTTCTTCTGCTTCTACTTCAGCTTCTCATTCTGCTTCTCCAGATTCTGCTTCTTCTCCTTCTCCTGCTTCTCCTTCTGCTTCAGGTTCTGCTTCTGCTTCTTCGGATTCTTATGCTTCTGCTTCTCCTGCTTCTTCTTCTTCTGCTTCCCCTCTTTCTCTTTCTGCTTCTCCTTCTGCTTCTGCTTCTTCTCCTTCTCCTGTTTTTGCTTCTGCTTCTAGTGCTTCTGCTTCTTCTGCTTTTCCTGCTTCTCTTTCTGCTTCTCCTTCTGCTCCTTCTCCTTCCTCTGTTTCTTCTTCTTCTGCTTCTCTCGCTTCTGCTTCTTCTGCTTCTCCTGCTTCTCGTTCTACTTCTCTTCGTCGGCTTCTCTTTCTATTTCTGCATCTGCTTCTTCTGCTTCTGCTTCTTCTCCTTCTTCTTCTCCTTCTGCTTCTGTTTCTTCTGCTTCTCCTGCTTCTCCTTCTGCATCTCCTTCTGCTTGTGCTTTTCCTTCTGCTTCTTCTTCTGCTTCTCCTTCTCCTTCTTCTGCTTCTCCGTCTGCTTCTGCTTCTTCTTCTTTTCCTGCTTCTCCTTCTGCTTCTCCTTCTGCTTCTCCTTCTGTTTCTCCTTCTCGTTCTTCTGCTATTCCTTCTGCTTCTCTTTCTGCTTCTGCATCTTCAGCTTCTTCTGCTACTGCTTCTGCTTCTTCTGTTTCTTCTGCTTCTCCTTCTGCTTTTGCTTCTCTTTCTGCTTCTGCTTCTCCTTCTGGTTCTCCTTCTTCTTCTCCAGATACTTCTTCTTCTGCTTCTCCAGCTTCTCCTTCTGCTTCAGGTTCTCCTTTTGCTTCTTCGGCTTCTTCTGCTTCTATTTCTGCTTCTCCTTCTGTTTCTGCTTCTCTTTCTGCTTCTGCTTCTTCTCCTTCTTCTATTTCTTCTGATTCTGCTTCTCCTGCTTTTGCTTCTCCTGCTTCTCCTTCTGTTTCTCTTTATGCTTCTCCTTCTGCTTCTCCTTCTTCTGCGTCTACTTCTGCTTCTGCTTCTCCTTCTGCATCTTCTTCTGTTTCAATTTCTCCTTCTTCTGTCTTTCATTATGCTTCTGCTTCTCCTGCTTCTGCTCCTTCTGCTTCTCCTGCTTCTCCTTCTCCTTCTCTTTCTGCTTCTGCTTATCCTTCTGTTTCTCCTACGCCTAATCCTTCTCTTTCTCCTTCTCCTTCTTCTGCTTCTCCTGCTGCTTCTTCTGCTTCTTCTGCTTTTTCTGTTTCTTCTTCTTCTGCTTCAGCTTCTGCTTCTTCTGCTTCTCCTTCTGCTTCTGCTTCTCCTTCTGCTTCTGCTCTTCTCCTTCTTCTGTTTCTTCTGCTTCTGCTTCTCTTGCTTCTTCTTCTTCTGCTTCTCCTACTTCTCCTTCTGCTTCTCCGTCTCATTCTCCTTCTCCTTCAATTTCTCCTTCTTGTGCTTCTCATTCTTCTTCTGCTTCTGTTTCTCCTGCTTCTGCTTCTTCTGTTTCTCCTTCTGCTTCTACTTCTGCTTCTCTTTCTGCTTCTTATTCTGCTTCTGCTCCTCCTACTCCTAATCCTACTCTATCTCCTTCTTCTTCTTCTGCTTCTCGTTCTGCTTCTGCTTCTTCTGCTTGTTCAGTTCATCTGCTTCTGCTTTTCCAGCTTCTGCTGCTTCTGCTTCTCTTCTGCTTCAGGTCTCCATTCTGGTCCTGGGAATCCTC
>NW_012305111.1:0-2861 GCF_000151885.1 Dipodomys ordii
CAAGAACACAGCGTGGGACACAGCGAGGACACAGCGTGGCACAGGGGGACACATTCAGAACAAAGCGGGACACAGCAGGGACATAGCAGTAGACACAGCGGGAAACAGCGGGGGACACAGCGGGACACAGCGGGACACAGCGGGGAAACAGCGGGACAGAGCGGGTACACAGCGGGACTCAGCGGGGGACACAGTAGTACACAGCAGGACACAGCATGACACACCAGAACACGGCGGGGGACACAGTGGGACACAGAGGGGGACACAGAGGGGGACACAGCGGGACACAGCGGGGAACACAGCGAGGACACAGCGGGACACAGCGGGGTACACAGCTGGGGACACAAAGGGACACATCGGGGACACAGCGAGGACACATCGGAACACAGCGTGGGACACAGCGTGGACAGAACGGGACACAGCGAGACACAGCGGAACACAGCAGAGACACAGCAGTAGACACAGCAGGACACAGTGGGGGACACAGCTGGATACAGCGGGGGACACAGCGAGTACACAGCGGGCCCCAGCGGGACACAGCGTCGAAACAGCGGGGACACAGCGGGACACTGCGGGGGACACAGCGGGACACAGAGGGGGACACAGCGGGATACAGCACGACACAGCGGGGACACAGTGGGACTCAGCGGGGGACACAGCAGTACACAGCGGGACACAGTGGGACACAGCGGGGGACACACTGGGACACAGAGGGGGACACAGAGGAGTACACAGCGGGACACAGCGGGGAACACAGAGAGGACACAGCGGGACACAGCAGGGACACAACAGTAGACACAGCGGGACACAGCGGGGGACACAGCGAGGACACTGCGGGACCAAGCGGAACACAGCGTCGATACAGCGGATACACAGCGGGACACAGCGGGGTACACAGCTGGGGACACAAAGATACACATCGGGGGACACAGCGAGGACACAGCGGAACACAGCGTGGGACACAGCGAGGACACAGCGGGACACAGCGGGATACAGCGGGACACAGCAGGGACACAGCAGTAGACACAGCGGGACACAGCGGGGGACAGAGCGGGACACAGCGGGGGACACAGGGAGGTCACAGCGGGACACAGTGGGGACACAGTGTGGGACACAGCGAGGACACAGCGGGACACAGCGTGACACTGCTAGACACAGCAGGGACACAGCAGTAGACACAGCCGGACACAGCGGGGGACACATCGGGACACAGTGGGGGACACAGTGGGACACAGAGGGGGACACAGAGGGGTACACAGCAGGCGACACAAAGGGACACATCGGGGGACACAGCGAGGACACAGCGGAACACAGCGTGGGACACAGCGAGGACACAGCGGGACACAGCGGGACAAAGCAGGACACAGCAGGGACACAGCATTAGACACAGCGGGACACACCGGGGGTCACAGCGGGACACAGCGGGACACAGCGGGGACACAGCGGGACTCAGCGGGGGCCACAGCAGTAGACATTTGGACACAGCGGGACACAGCGGGGGACACATCGGGGGACACAGAGGGACACAGCCGGACACAGTGGGTGACACAGGTGGTACACAGCGGTACACAGCTGGGATACAGCAGGACTCAGCGCGGGACACAGCAGTACACAGCAGGACACAGCGGGACACAACAGGACAGAGCGGGGGACACAGCGGGACACAGAGGAGGACACAGAGGGGTACACAATGGGACACAGCGGAGGACACAGCGAGGACACAGCGGGGAACACAGCGAGGACACAACGGGGACACAGCGGGACACAGCGGGACACAGCAGGGACACAGAATTAGACACAGGAGGACACACCGGGGGTCACAGCGGGACACAGCGGGACACAGCATGGGACACAGAATTAGACACAGGAGGACACACCGGGGGTCACAGCGGGACACAGCGGGACACAGCGGGGGACACAGCGGGACACAGCGGGGAACACAGCGAGGACACAGCGGGATACAGCGGGGCACACAGCGGGGGACACAGCGGACTCAGTGGAGGACACAGCGGGGGAAACAGCGGGGGAAACCGCGGGGGACAAAGTGGGACACCACGGGACACAGTGTGACAGAGCGGGACACAGCGGGGACACTGCGGGGACACAGCAGGACAAAGCGGGGGACATAGCGGGACACAGCGGCACACAGCGGGGGACACAGCCGGACACAGCGGGGGAAACTGTGGGGGACACAGTGGGACACGGTGGGACACAGCGGGGGACACATGGGGAACACAGCGGGACACAGCAGGGACACAGCGGGACTCAGCGGGGGACACAGCAGTATACAGCAGGACACAGCGGGGACACAGCAGGGACACAGCAGGGGACACAGCGGGACACAGCGGGACACAGCGGGGAACACAGCGGGACACAGAGGGGGACACAGAGGGGTACACAGCGGGACACAGCTGGGAACACAGCGGGTCACAGCGGGACACAGCGGGAACACAGCTGGACACAGCGGGGTACACAGTGGGACACAGGGGGCATACAGTGGGGACACAGCGGGGGACACAGCGGGACACAGCAGGTCACAGCATGGGACGCAGCTGGGGACACAGCGTGGGACAAAATGGGACACCACGGGACACAGTGTTACACAGCGGGACACAGCGGGGACACTGCGGGACAAAGCAAGATAAAGTGGGGGACACAGCGGAACACAGCGGGCCACAGCGGGGGATAGCGGTGGACACAGCGGGACACAGTGGGCTACCCAATGAGGACACAGCGGGACACAACAGGGGACAAAGCGAGGACACAGCGGGGGACACAGCGGGGGACACAGCGGGACACAGTGGGGAACACAGCTAGGACACAGCGGGACACAACGGGACACAGCGTCGATACAGCGGGGA
>NW_012305112.1:0-2861 GCF_000151885.1 Dipodomys ordii
TGAGGGAACATAGCGGGACACAGCAGGGTACACAGCAGGACACAGCGGGACACAGTGGGGGACACAGTGGGACAAGGCGGGGGACACAGCGAGGACACAGCGGGACACAGAGGGACATATTGTGGAACAAAGCGGAGACAATGGGGGACACAGTGGGAGAAAAAGCGCGACACCAAGGGACACAGTGTGACACAGCAGGACACAGGGGGGACACTGCCGGGCCACAGCACGACACAGCGAGGGACACAGCGGGACACAGCAGGACTCAGCAGGGACACAGTGGGGACAAAGCGGGACACAGCGGGTTATACAGCGAGGACACAGCAGGACACAGTGGGACACAGCAGAAGACAAAGCGGGAGACAGCGGAGGACACAGCGAGGACCCAGCGGGACCCAGCAGGACACAGCGTCGATACAGCTGGGGACACAGCGGGACACAGAGGGACACAGCAGAGGACAGAGGGGAACACAGTGAGGGACACAGGGAGCACACAGCGGGACACAGCGGGGACACAGCGGGACATAGTGGGGGACAGAGCGGGACACAGCGGGGGACACAGGGAGGACACAGCGGGACACAGGGGGACCACAGCGGGGACTCAGCGGGGGACACAGCAAGGGACAAAGCGGGACACCACGGAACACAGTGGGACACAGCGGGACAGAGCGGGGACACTGCGGGGACACAGCGGGACACAGCGGGTGACACAGCGGGACACAGCGAGACACAGCGGGACACAACGTGGACGGTGCGGGAACAAAGCGGGACACAGCGGGACACAGCGGGGAACACAACGAGGACCAAGCATGACCCAGCAGGACACAGCGTCGATACAGCGGGGGACACAGCGGGACACAGAGGGACACAGCGGAGGCCAGAGCGGAACACAGCAAGGGACACAGGGAGAACACAAAGGGACATAGTGGGGGACACAGCGGGGGACACGGCGGAACACAGTGGACACACATGGGATACAGGGGTACACAGCGGGACAGAGCAAGGTAAAAAGCGAGGAGACATTGGGACACAGCGGGGACACAGCGGGACACAGCGGGGAAACAGAGGGGCCTCAGCAGGAAACACAGAGGGGGACAAAGTAGGACACCACGGGACACAGTGTGACACAGCGGGACACAGCGGGGACACTGCGGAGACACAGCGAGACAAAGCGGGGGACACAGTGGGTCACAGCAGGGGACACAGCGTGCGACACACAGTGGGTCACAGCAGGGGACACAGCGTGCGACACATAGGGGACACAGCGGGACACAGCGGGGACACAGCTGGACACAGCGGGGACACAGCGGGACACAGCGGGGACAGAGCGGGACACAGCGGGACAAAGCGGGGAACACAGCGAGGACCAAGCAGGACCCAGCAGGACACAGCGTCGATACAGCGGGGGACACAGCGGGACACAGAGGGACACAGCGGAGGCCAGAGCGGAACACAGCGAGGGACACAGGGAGGACACAACGGGACATAGTGGGGGACACAGCGGGGGACACAGCGGGACACAGCGGACACCCATGGGACACAGGGGTACACAGCGGGACAGAGCGAGGTAAACAGCGAGGACACATTGGGACACAGCGGGGACACAGCGTGACTCAGCAGGGAAACAGAGGGGACTCAGTGGGGGACACAGCAGGGGAAAAATCAGGACACCACGGGACACAGTGGGACACAGCGGGACACAGAGGGGACACTGCGGGGACAAACCGGGACAAAGCGGTGGACACAATTGGACACAGCGGGACACAGCGAGGACCCAGCGGGACCCAGCTGGACACAGCGTTGATACAGCAGGGACACAGCGGGACCCAGCGGGTTACACAGATGGGGACACAAATGTACACATCGGGGGACACAGCGAGGACACAGCGGAACACAGCGTGCGACACAGCGAGGACACAGCAGGACACAGCGGGACACAGCGGGACACAGCGGGACACAGCGGGACACAGCAGGGACACAGCAGTAGACACAGCGGGACACAGCGGAGGACACAGCGGGACACAGCGGGGGACACAGGGAGGACACAGCAGGACACAGCAGGGACACAGCAGTAGACACAGCTGGACACAGCAGGGGACACAGGGGGACACAGCGGGGGACACAGCGAGGACACAGCGGGACCAAGCGGGACACAGCGTCGATACAGCGGGACAGCGGGAAATAGCGGGGTACACAGCTGGGGACACAACGGGACACAGCAGAGGACACAGCGAGGACACAGTGGAACACAGCGTGGGACACAGCGAGGACACAGTGGGACACAGCGGGATACAGCGGGGACACAGCAGGGACACAGCAGCGACAGAGCAGGGGACCCAGCGGGACACAACGGGACACAGCGGGGTCACAGCAGGGGTCACAGTGGGACACAACGGGAAACACAGCGAGGACACAGCGGGACCCTGCGGGACACAGCGTAGATACATCGGGGAAACAGCGGGACACAGCGGGGTACACAGCTGGCAACACAAAGGGACACAGTGGGGGACACGGCGGGACAAAGCGGAGACAAAGCATGAGACACAGTGGGGGATAGAGCAGGAGACAGTGGGGGACACAGTGAGGACACAGCCGGACACAGCGGGGACCCAGCGGGGACTCAGCAGGGGACACAGCAGGGGACATAGCGGTACACCACGGAACACAGTGGGACACAGCGGGAAACAGCCGTGACACTGCGGGGACACAGCGGGACACAGAGGGGGACACAGCGGGACACAGCGGGGGACATAGCGGAACACAGTGGGGGACAGAGCGTGGGACACAGCGAGACACAGCGGGGACAAAGCTGGACAAAGCGGGGTACATAGCGGGACACAGCGCGAACACAGCGGAGATGA
>NW_012305113.1:0-2861 GCF_000151885.1 Dipodomys ordii
ACAGCGGGCACAAAGCGGGGACACAGGGTGACACAGAAGGACACAGCAGGGACAGAGCGGGACACAGCGGGACACAGAGGGGCCACAGCGGGGACACACCGGGACACTGAGGGTCACAGCAGGGACACAGCGGGACAAAGCGGGACACATCAGGACACAGCGGGGGACACAGCGGGACACAGCAGGGGACACAGCGAGGACACAGCGGGACACAGCGGGAGACACAGCGAGGACACAGCGGGACACAGCGGGGGAAAAAGTGGGACACAGCGGGGACACAGCAGTGGACACAGCGGGAGACAGCGGCGGACACAGCGGGACACAGTGGGGGACACAGCGGGGGCCACAGCGGGACACAGTGGGACACAACTGGGGACACAGCGGTACACAGCGGTAGACACAGCGGGACACAGCGGTGGACACAGCGAGGACACAGCGGGACCCAGCGGGACACAGCGTCGATACAGCGGGGACAGAGTGGGCCACAGCGGGGTACACAGCTGGGGACACAACGGGGCACATCGGGGGACACAGCAAGTACTCAGCGGAACACAGCGTGGGACACAGTGAGGACACAGGGGGACACAGCGGGACACAGCAGGAACACAGCAGTAGACAATGCGAGACACAGCAGGGGACACAGCGGGACACAGCGGGGGACACAGGGAGGACAGAGCGGGACACAGCGGGGACACAGCGGGGACTCAGCGGGGGACACAGCGGGGGACAAAGCGGGACACAGCGGGACACAGCGGGACACAGCGTCGATACAGCGGGGACACAGCGGGACACAGCGGGATACACAGCTGGGGACACAACGGAACACAGCGGGGGACACATCGAGGACACAGCAGGACACAGCGGGGGCACAGCGGGGACACTACGGGAACATACCAGGACTCAGCTGGGTACACAGCGGGACACAGCGGGACACAACTTGGGACACAGCGGAGACATAGCTGGACACAGCGGGGGACACAGCGAGGACACAGTGGGACACAGCGTGGGACAAAGTGGGAGACAGCAGGGCACACAGCGAGGACACAGCAGGACACCGAGGGGACTCAGTGGGGGACACAGCTGGGGACAAAGCAGGACACCATGGGACACAGTGTGACACAGCGGGACACAGCGGGGACACTGCGGGGACACAGCGGGACAAAGCGGGGGACACAGCCTGACACAACGAAGTACACAGCGGGACACAGCGGGCACAAAGCGGGGACACAGCGGGACACAGCAGGACACAGCAGGGACAGAGCGGTACACAGCGGGACACAGCGGGGGACCCAGCGAGGACACAGCGGGGACTCAGCGGGGTCACAGCGGGATACAGCGGGACACAGACTGACACATCGGGACACAGCAGAGGACACAGCGGGACACAGCGGAGGACAGAGCGACGACACAGCAGGACACAGCGGGGACACAGGGGGACTCAGCAGGGTTACAGCTGTGGACACAACGGGACACAGCAGGACACAGCGTGACACAGCTGGGACACAGCAGGGACACAGCGGGGGACACAGCAGGACACAACGGGACACAGCGGGGGACACAGTAGGACAGAGTGGGGGACACAGCGGGGGACAGAGGGGGACACCATGAATAACAGAGCAAGGACACAGTGGGACCCAGCGGGACACAGCCTCGATACAGAGGGATTCACAGCGTTATACAGCGGGTTACACAGCTGGGGACACAAAGGGACACAGTGGTGGACACAGCGGGACACAGCGGGACAGAGTGGGACACAGACGGGATAAAGCGTGAGACACAGCGGGGGACAGAGAGGGAGATAGCGGGGGACACAGCGAGGACACAGCGGGACACAGCGGGGACACAGCGGGGACTCAGCTGGAGACACAGCGGGGGACAAAGCGGGACATCACGGGGACACAGCAAGTACTCAGCGGAACACAGCGTGGGACACAGTGAGGACACAGGGGGACACAGCGGGACACAGCGGGACACAGCGGGACAGAGTGGGGGACACAGCGGGACACAGCGGGGGATAAAGCATGAGACAGAGCGAGACACATCAGAGACAAAGTTATACACAGCGGGGTACACAGAGTGACACAGCGGGGAAAAAGCGGGGGACACAGCGGGACACAGCGGGGGCCACAGTGGGACACAGCGGGGAACACAGCGAGGACACAGCGGGACATAGCGGGACACAGCGTCGATACAGCGGGGACACGGCAGGACACAGCGGGGTACACAGCTGGGGACACGACGGGACACAGCGGGGGACACAACGAGGACACAGCAGGACACAGCGGGGGACACAAGGTGGACACAGCGGGACACAGCGGGGGACACAGCGAGGACACAGCGGGACCCAGCGGGACACAGCATCGTTACAACGGGAATACAGCGGGACAGAGCAGTGTACACAGCTGGGGACACCACGGGGCACAGCGGGGGACACAGCGAGGACACAGTGGGACACAGCGGGACACAGCGGGGACATTGCGGGAACATAGCGGGACACAGCGGGGTACACAGTGGGACACAGCGGGACACAGCTTGGGACACAGCGGGGACACAGCGGGACACAGCGGGGGACACAGCTAGGACACAGCGGGACACAGCGGGACACAGTGGGGACACAAACAGGACTCAGTGGGGGAAACAGCGGGGGAAAAAGCGGGACACCATGGGACAAAGTGTGACACAGCAGGACACAGAGGGAACACTGCGTCGACACAGCGGGACAAAGCGGGGGACACAGCGGGACACAGCGGGACACAGTGGGGGACACAGCGCGTGACAGTGGAGACAAAGAGAGGACACAGTGGGACACAGCGGTGACACACCTGGACACAACGGAGCACACAGCGGGACACAGCGGGCAC
>NW_012305114.1:0-2860 GCF_000151885.1 Dipodomys ordii
TCTTCTTCTTCTTCTTCTTCTTCTTCTTCTTCTTCTTCTTCTTCTTCTTCTTCTTCTTCTTCTTCTTCTTCTTCTCCTTCTTCTTCTTCTTCTTCTTCTTCTTCTCTTTCGTCTGCTTCTGCTTTTCCTGCTACTTCTGCTTCTACTGCTTCTCTTTCTGCTTCTCATTCTGCTTCTGCGTCTCCTTCTGCTTCTCCTATTGCTTCTGATGCCCTTCCTTCTCCTTCTCCTACTTCTGCTTCTCCTTCTGGTTTTGCTTCTTCTGCTTCTCCTGCTTCTCCTTCTGCATCTTCTTCTGCTTCTGCTTCTCCTTCTGCTGCTTCTTCTGCTTCTACTTCTCCTTCTTCTGCTTTTCCTTCTGATTCTCCTTCTGCTTCTCCTTCTCCTGCTCCTTCTGCTTCTCGTTCTGCTTCTGATTTTCCTTCTGCTCTTCCTACTCCTAATCCTTCTCTTTCTCCTTCTCCTTCTTCTTCTACTGCTTCTCGTTCTGCTTCTGCTTCTTCTGCTTGTTCTGTTTCTTCTGCTTCAGGTCCTGCTTCTGCTTCTTCGGCTTCTTCTGTTTCTTCTGCTTCTGCTTCTCCTGCTAATGCTTCTTCTGCTTCTCTTTCTGCTTCTCCTTTTGCTTCTGCTTCTCCTTCTGCTCCTTCTCCTTCTTCTGTTTCTTCTTCTTCTTCTTCTGCTTCTCCCGTTTCTGCTTCTTCTGCTTCTCCTAAATTTCCTCTGTTTCTGCTTCTCCTTCTCCTTCTTCAGCTTCTCTTTCAGCTTCTGCTTCTTCTGATTCTCCAACTAATCCTTCTTCTTCTCCTTCTGTTTCTGCTTCTCTTTCTGTTTCTGCAACTCCTTCTGCTTCACCTTCTGCTGCTCCTTCTCCTTCTTCTGTTTCTCCCTCTGCTTCTGCTTCTTATGATTCTTCTTTTTCTTCTGCTTCTGCTTCTCCTGCTTCTGCTTCTTATGCTTCTACTGCTTCTTCTGTTCTGTTTCTTCTGCTTCTACTTCTCTTTCTGCTTCTGCTTCTCCTGCTGGTTTTTCTGCTTCTTCTGCTGCTTCTCCTTCTGCTGCTTCTTCTACTTCTCCTTCTGCTTCTCTTTTTGCTTCTCCTTATGCTTCTGCTTCTTCTGTTTCTCCTGCCTGAATTTCTGGTTCTACTTCTTCTGCTGCTTCTCCTTCTGCTTCTGCTTCTACTTCTGCTTCTGTTTCTGCTTCTTCTGCTTCTACTCTTTCGGGTTCTCCTGCTTCTGCTTATTGTGCTTCTCCTGTTTCTTTTTCTGCTTCTCATTCCTCTTCTGCTTCTCATTCCTCTTCTGCTTCTCCTTTTGCTTCTGCTTATCCTCCTTCTCCTACTTCTGCTTCTCCTTCAGCTTCTGCTTCTTCTGCTTCTCCTGCTTCTCCTTCTACATCTCCTTCTGCTTGTGCTTGTCCTTATGCTTCTTCTTCTGCTTTTGCTTCTCCTTCTCCTTGATTTGCTTCTCCTTTTACTTCTGCTTCTTCTGCTTTTCCTGCTTCACCTTCTGCTTCTGCTTCTTCTGCTTCTCCTGCTTCTCCTTCTGCATCTTCTTCTGCTTCTGCTTCTCCTTCTCCTTCTTCTGCTTCTCCTTCTGATTCTCCTTGTGCATCTTCTTCTTCTGCTTTACCTGCTTCTCTTTCTGCTTCTCCTTCTGATTCTCCTTCTCCTTCTTGATCTTCTGCTTTTCCTTCGGCTTCTCCTTCTGCTTCTACTACAACGGCTACTGATTCTATTCTTCTGTTTCTTCTGCTAATCCTTCTGCTTTTGATTCTCATTCTGCTTCTGCTTCTCCTTCAGCTTCTCATTCTGCTCCTCCAGATTCTGCTTCTTCTGCTTCTCCTTCTGCTTCAGGTTCTGCTTCTGCTTCTTCGGATTCTTATGCTTCTGCTTCTCCTGCTTCTTCTGCTTCCCTCCTTCTCTTTTTGCTTCTCCTTCTGTTTCTGCTTCTCCTTCTGCTTCTGCTTCTTGTCCTTCTCCTGTTTCTTCTGCTTCTGCTTCTCCTGTTTCTGCATCTCCTGCTTCTCCTTCTGCTTCTCTTTCTGCTTCTCCTGCTGTTTTTCCTTCTCCTGCTCCTTCTTCTGCTTCTCTTTCTGCTTCTCCTTCTGTTTCTCCTTCTCCTTCTCGTTCTTCTGCTTTTCATTCTGCTTCTCCTCCTGCTTCTGCATCTTCTGCTTCTTCTGCTACTGCCTCTGCTTCTTCTGTTTCTTCTGCTTCTACTCCTGCTCTCCTGCTTTTGCTTCTCTTTCTGCTTCTGCTTCTCCTTCTGCTTCTCCAGATTCTGCTTCTTCTGCTTCTCCTGCTTCTCCTTCTGCTTCAGGTTCTGATTCTGCTTCTTCTGCTTCTTCTGCTTCTGCTTCTCTTGCTGCTGCTTCTTCTGCTTCTCCTGCTTCTCTTTCTGCTTTTCCTTCTGTTTCTGCTTCTCTTTCTGCTTCTGCTTCTTCTCCTTCTTCTGTTTTTTTCTGTTTCTGCTTCTCCTGCTTCTGCTTCTCCTGCTTCTCGTTCTGCTTCTTTTTCTGCTTCTCCTTCTCCTTCTCCTTCTGCTTCTCCTTCTGCTTCTGCTTCTCCTTCTGCTTCTGCTTCTGCTTCAATTTCTCCTTCTGATTCTCATTCTGCTTCTGCGTCTTCTGTTTCTTCTGCTTCTTCTGCTTCTCCTACTTCTCGTGCTGCTTCTCCTTCTGCGTCTCTTTCTGCTTCTGCTTATCCTTTTGCTTCTCCTACTCCTAATCCTTCTCTTTCGCCTTCTCCTTCTGCTTTTCCTGCTTCTCATGGTGCTTCTGCTTCAGCTTATTCTACTATTTCTGTTTCTTCTGCTTCTGCTTCAGATTGTGCTTCTTCTGTTCTCCTTCTGCGTCAGAT
>NW_012305115.1:0-2860 GCF_000151885.1 Dipodomys ordii
TTCTGCTTCTCCTATTGCTTCTGCGGCTCTTCCTTCTCCTTCTCTTACTTCTCCTTCTCCTTCTGCTTCTGCTTCTTCTGCTTCTCCTGCTTCTCCTTCTGCATCTTCTTCTGCTTCTGCTTCTCCTTCTGCTGCTTCTTCTGCTTCTGTTTCTCCTTCTGCTTCTCCTTCTGCTTCTTCTGCTTCTCCTTCTGCTTCTCCTTCTGTTTCTCCTTCTCCTTCTCGTTCTTCTGCTTTTACTTTTGCTTCTCCTTCTGCTTCTGCTGCAACTGCTACTGCTTCTGCTTCTTCTGTTTCTTCTGCTTCTCCTTCTCCTTTTGATTCTCTTTCTGCTTCTGCTTCTCCTTCAGCTTCTCATTCTGCTTCTCCAGATTCTGCTTCTTCTGCTTCTCCTGCTTCTCCTTCTGCTTCAGGTTCTGCTTCTGCTTCACGGATTCTTATGCTTCTGCTTCTCCTGCTGCTGCTTCTTCTGCTTCTCCTGCTTCTCCTTCTGCTTTTCCTTCTGTTTCTGCTTCTGCTTCTGCTTCTTCTCCTTCTGTTTCTTCTGCTTCTGCTTCTCCTTCAGCTTCTCATTCTGCTTCTCCAGATTCTGCTTCTTCTGCTTCTCTTGCTTCTCCTTCTGCTTCAGGTTCTGCTTCTGCTTCTTCGGATTCTTATGCTTCTGGTTCTCCTGCTTCTTCTTCTTCTGCTTCCCCTCCTTCTCTTTCTCCTTCTCCTTCTGTTTCTGCTTCTCCTTCTGCTTCTGCTTCTTGTCCTTCTCCTGTTTCTTCTGCTTCTGCTTCTCCTGCTTCTGCTTCTTCTGCTTTTCCTGCTTCTCTTTCTGCTTCTGCTCCTCGTTCTGCTCCTCCTTCTGCTTCTGCTCCTTCTATTTCTTCTGTTTCTTCTTCTTCTGCTTCTCCCGCTCTGCCTCTTCTGCTTTCCTGCTTCTCGTTCTGCTTCTCTTCGTCGGCTTCTCTTTCTACTTCTCCTTCTGCTTCTTCTGATTCTGCTTCTTCTCCTTCTTCTTCTCCTTCTGCTTCTGCTTCATCTGCTACTCCTTCTGCATCTCCTTCTGCTTGTGCTTTTCCTTCTGCTTCTTCTTCTGCTTCTCCTTCTTCTGCTTCTCCGTCCGTTTCTGCTTCTTCTGTTTTTCCTGCTTCTCCTTCTGCTTCTCATTCTTCTTCTCCTTCTGTTTCTCCTTGTCGTTATTCTGCTATTCCTTCTGCTTCTCTATCTGCTTCTGCATCTTCAGCTTCTTCTGCTACTGCTTCTGCTTGTGCTTCTTCTGTTTCTTCTGCTTCTCTTTCTGCTTCTCCTTCTGCTTTTGCTTCTCTTTCTGCTTCTGCTTCTCCTTCTGGTTCTCCTTCTTCTCCAGATTCTGCTTCTTCTGCTTCTCCTGCTTCTCTTTCTGCTTCAGGTTCTGCTTCTGCTTCTTCAGCTTCTTCTGCTTCTATTTCTGCTTCTCCTTCTGTTTCTGCTTCTCTTTCTGCTTCTGCTTCTTATCCTTCTTCTATTTCTTTTGATTCTGCTTCTGCTTCTGCTTCTCCTGCTTCTCCTTCTGTTTCTCTTTATGCTTCTCCTTCTGCTTCTCCTTCTTCTGCTTCTACTTCTGCTTCTGCTTCTCCTTCTGCTGCTCTTTCTGCTTCTCCTGCTGCTTTTCCTTCTCCTGCTCCTTCTTCTGCCTCTCTTTCTGCTTCTCCTTCTGTTTCTCCTACTCCTTCTCCTTCTCGTTCTTCTGCTTTTCCTTCTGCTTCTCCTTCTGCTTCTGCATCTTCTGCTTCTTCTGCTACTGCCTCTGCTTCTTCTGTTTCTTCTGCTTCCCCTTCTGCTTCTCCTTCTGCTTTTGCTTCTCTTTCTGCTTCTGCTTCTCCTTCTGCTTCTCCAGATTCTGCTTCTTCTGCTTCTCCTGCTTCTCCTTCTGCTTCAGGTTCTGCTTCTGCTTCTTCGGCTTCTGCTTCTGCTTCTCCTGCTGCTGCTTCTTCTGCTTCTCCTGCTTCTCTTTCTGCTTTTCCTTCTGTTTCTGCTTCTCCTTCTGCTTCTTCTCCTTCCTATGTTTCTTCTGCTTCTGCTTCTCCTGCTTCTGCTTCTTCTGCTTCTCCTGCTTCTCCTTCTCATTCTCCTTCTCTTTCTGCTTCAGCTTATCCTTCTGTTTCTCCTACTCCTAATCCTTCTCTTTCTCCTTCTCCTTCTTCTTCTTCTGCTTCTCCTGCTGCTTCTTCATCAGCTTCTTCTGCTTTTTCTGTGTCTTCTTCTTCTGCTTCAACTTCTGCTTCTTCTGCTTCTCCTTCTGCTTCTCCTTCTGCTTCTGCTCTTCTCCTTCTGCTTCTTCAGTTTCTGCTTCTCCTGCTTCTTCTTCTTCTGCTTCTCCTACTTCTCCTTCTGCTTCTCCGTCTCCTTCTCCTTCTCCAACAATTTCTCCTTCTTGTGCTTCTCATTCAGCTTCTGCTTCTGCTTCTCCTGCTTCTGCTTCTTCTGTTTCTCCTTCAGCTTCTTCTTCTGCTTCTCTTACTGATACTTATTCTGCTACTGCTCCTCCTACTCCTAATACATCACTATCTCCTTCATTCTTCAGCTACTCGATCTGCTATCTGATTTATTCTGATAGATACGATATCTTCTGCATTCTACTTTTTCCAGCTTATGCTGCTTCTGCATCTACCATCTGCAACATGATCTCCATCTGAATACATCGGAATACTACTGTATCTTCTGCTATCTGAATTCACCTGCTACTGCATCTTCTGCTTCCTCTTTTCAGCATCTCCTTCTGCTTCTGCTATCACCTTACAGCACACTTCTCCATCTATCGGTTTCTACATCATCATCATATGCTACATCCAACTTCTGCATCATATGCTATTCCTGCATGCCCTTCACCTTC
>NW_012305116.1:0-1353 GCF_000151885.1 Dipodomys ordii
GGTATATATACACAATGGAATTCTATGCCTCCATCAGAAAAAATGACATTGCCCCATTTGTTAGGAAATGGAAAAACTTGGAAAAAATTATATTAAGTGAAATAAGCCAGGCCCAAAGAAACATAGGTCCCATGGTTTCCCTTATTTGCAATATCTAGTATATGTATGAGTCAAGCAGAAAAGGTCAGATAATGTGATGTCAGGAAAATGAACCTTTAGATATGTATTTTAATGTTTTTTTTCATGCATGTGTTTCTAACGCATTTATAAGATTATCTCTTTGTTGCTTTGTATGTCCCTCCCCCACAGTATAACCCCTGCTTTCACTATATTTTATGTCAGTATAACTTGTGGAGGAGATGGGGAAAAACCAGTTGTTTAAGGATACAGGTGGATCTGATGCAACAATGAGAAGTACAAGTTGTCATGTCCAAAACGAGCTTTACAAAGTCGGTGCGGGGGGGGGGCGGGGGGAGGGAGGGGGAAGGAGAAGGATTGGGATGGGGGGAGGGGGGAGGCTGGGAAGGGATGGGAAGGGTAAACAAAGGAGGAGGCTGCAATGCTTGGTAAGAAATGTACGCATTATCCTGCCCATGCAATTGTAACCCCTCTGTACAGTATGTTCACAAATAAAATAAAAAAAAAAAGAAATAGCAGAAGAATGAGAAGGAGAAGGAGAAACAGAAGGAGAAGCAGAAAGAGAATCAGGAAAAGCAGAAGAAGCAGAAGCAGACGGAGAAGCAGAAGAAGGAGAAGGAGAAGCAGAAGCAGAAGAAGAAGCAGAAGGAAAAGCACAAGCAGAAGGAGATGCAGAAGGAGAAGCAGGAGAAGGAGAAGAAGCAGAAGCAGAAGTAGAAAGAGAAGCCGACGAAGAGAAGCAGAACGAGAAGCAGGAGAAGCAGAAGAAGCAGAAGCGGGAGAAGCAGAAGAAGAAGAAACAGAAGAAGGAGAAGGAGCAGAAGCCGAAGGAGAAGCAGAAGCAGAAGGAGAAGCAGAAAGAGAAGCAGGAAAAGCAGAAGCAGGAGAAGCAGAAGCAGAAGAAACAGGAGAAGGACAAGAAGCAGAAGCAGAAGGAGAAGCAGAAACAGAAGGAGAAGCAGAAAGAGAAGGAGGGGAAGCAGAAGAAGCAGAAGCATAAGAATCCGAAGAAGCAGAAGCAGAACCTGAAGCAGAAGGAGAAGCAGAAGAAGCAGAATCTGGAGAAGCAGAATGACAATCTGAAGGAGAAGCAGAAGCAGAAAGAGAATCAAAAGCAGAAGGAGAAGCAGAAGAAACAGAAGAAGCAGAAGCAGTAGCAGTTGCAGCAGAAGCAGAAGGAGAAGCAGAAGGAAAAGCAGGAGAACGAGAAGGAGA
>NW_012305117.1:0-2860 GCF_000151885.1 Dipodomys ordii
TCACTGCGTCCCCCGCTGTGTCCCACTGTGTCCCCCGCTGTGTCCCGCTGTGTCCCCCACTGTGTCCCCCGCTGAGTCCTCTATGTGTCGCCGCTGTGTCCCACTGTGTCCTCGCTGTGTCCCCTGCTGTCTCCCGCTTTGTCCCACAGTGTGTCCCACTGTGTCCCACTGTGTCCTCGCTGTGTCCCCTGCTGTGTCCTGCTGTGTTCCCGCTGTGTCCCAAGCTTTGTCCCGCTGTGTCCCGCTGTGTGCCCCGCTGTGTCCCACTATGTTCCCGCAGTGTCCCCGCTGTGTCCCCGCTGTGTCCTCGCTGTGTCCCCACTGTGTCCCGCTGTGTCTCGCTGTGTCCCGCTGTGTCCTCGCTGTTTCCCATGCCGTGTTCTGCTGTGTCCTCGCTGTTTCCCCCGCTGTGTCCCGTTGTGTCCCCAGCTGTGTACCCCACTGTGTCCCGCTGTGTCTCGCTGTGTCCCGCTGTGTCCTCGCTGTTTCCCACGCTGTGTTCTGCTGTGTCCTCGCTGTTTCCCCCGCTGTGTCCCGCTGTGTCCTCCCTGTGTTCCCCACTGTTTCCCGCTATGTACCCCTCTGTGTCCCTCGCTGTGACCCGCTGTGTCCCGCTGTGTACTGCTGTGTCCCCCGCTGTGTCCCGCTGTGTCTCTGCTGTGTCCCAATATGTCCACGCTGTGTCCCGCACTGGGTCCCGCTGGGTCCCCCCTGTTTCCCCCGCTGTGTCCCGCTGTGTCCCCTGCTGTGTCCCCCGCTGTGTCCCCCGCAGTGTCAGCGTTGTGTCCCGCTGTGTCCTCGCTGTGTCCCCGCTGTCTCCCGCTCTGTACCCCGCTGTGTCTCAAGCTTTGTCCCCGCTGTGTCCCACTGTGTCCCGCTGTGTCCCGCTGTGCCCCAGCTGTGTCCCGTTGTGTTCACAGCTGTGTACCACGCTGTGTAACGCTGTGTCCCTGCTGCATCGACGCTGTTTACCGCTGGGTCCCGCTGTCTCCTCGCTCTGTTCCCCGCTGGGTCCCGCTGGGTCCCCCCTGTGTGCCCCCTGTGTCCCACTGTGTCCGGCTGTGTCCCCTGCTGTGTCCCCCGCTGTGTCCCTATATGTCCCACGCTTTGTCCCCCTGTGTCCCCGCAGTTTCCCCGCTGTGTCCCGCTGTTTCCCACTGTGTTCTGTGGTGTCCCGCTTTGTCCCCCGCTGTGTCCCCCGGTGAGTCGCCGCTGTGTCCCCGCTTTGTCCCGCTGAGTCCTCCATGTGTCCCCCGCTGTGTCCCGCTGTGTCCGGCTGTGTCCCCCACTGTGTCCCCCACTGTGTCCCCGCAGTGTCAGCGCTGTGTCCCGTTGTGTCCTCGCTGTGTCCCCCGCTGTCTCCCGCTGAGTCCCGAGCTGTGTCCCGCTGTGTCCCCCGCTGTGCCCTGCAGTGTCCCGCTCTGTCCCCCTGTGTCCTCGCTGTGTCCCCGCTGTGTCCCCCGCTGTCTCCAGCTCTGTCCCCTGCTGTGTCTCACGCTTTGTCCCCGCTGTGTCCCACTGCGTCCCGCTGTGTCCTGCTGTGCCCCAACTGTGTCCCGTTGTGTCCACAGCTTTGTACCATGCTGTGTAACGCTGTGTCTCCGCTGTATCTACGCTGTGTCCCGCTGGGTGCCGCTGTGTCCTCGCTGTGTTCCCCGCTGTGTCCAGCTGTTTCCCCCACTGTGTCCCCCACTGTGTCCTCGCTGTGTCCCCCGCTGTGTCCCGCTGTGTCCCGCTGTGTCCTCGCTATGTCCCGCTCTGTGTCCTCGCTGTGTCCCCCGCCGTGTCCCGCTGTGTCCCGCTGCGTCCCCGCTGTGTCCCGCTGTGTCCCGCTTTGTCCCCCACTGTGTCCCGCAGTGACCCCGCTGTGTCCTGCTCTGTCCCACTGTGTCCCGTGGTGTCCTGCTTTGTCCCCTGCTATGTCCCCGGCTGAGTCTCTCTGTGTCCCCACTGTGTCCTCTCTGTGTCCCCCGCTGTGTCCTGCTCTGTTCCCCACTGTGTCTCCCGTTTTGTCCCTGCTGTGCCCCACTGAGTCCCGCTGTGTCCCACTGTGTCCCCCACTGTGTCCCATTGTGTCAACACCTGTGTACCCCGCTGTGTCCCGCTGTGTCCCCGCTGTATCGTCGCTGTGTCCCGCTGGGTCCTGCTGTGTCTCTGTCTGTGTTCCCGACTGTGTCCCGCTGTGTCTCCCGCTGTGACCCTCGCTGTGTCCCCCGCTGTGTCCCGCTGTGTCCCGCTGTGCCCCCCGCTGTGTCCTTGCTGTGTCCCCGCTGGGTCCCGCTGGGTCCCACAGTGTCCCCCGCTGAGTCTGGTAGTGTCACCGCTGTGTCCCGCTGTGTCCCCACTCTATCGACGCTGTGTCCCGCTGGGTCCCGCTGTGTCCTCTCTTTGTTCCCCGCTGTGTCCCGCTGTGTCTCTCACTGTGTCCCGCTGTGTCCCCGGCTGTGTCCGGCTGTGTCCCGCTGTGTCCCGCAGTGTCCCCAGCTGTGTCCCGCTGTGTCACCGCTTTGTCCTCGCTGTGTCCCCCGCTGTGTCCCGCTTTGTGCCTGCTGTGTACCCCGCTGTGTCCCTCTGTGTCCCCTGCTGTGTCCCGCTGTGTCCCCTGCTCTGTCCCCACTGTGTCACGCTGTGTTTCGCTGTGTCCGGCTGTGTCCTCGCTCTGTCTCCCTCAGTGTCCAGCTATGTCCTCCCTGTGTCCCCCGCTGTATCCCGCTGAGTCCCCTGCTGTGTCCCGCTGTGTCCCGCTGTGTCACGCTCTGTCCCCTCTGTGTCCCTCTGTGTCCAGCTCTGTCCCTGTTGTGTGTCCGCTGTGCCCCGCTGTGTACCCTTCTGTGTCCAGTTGTGTCCCCTCTGTGTCCCT
>NW_012305118.1:0-2860 GCF_000151885.1 Dipodomys ordii
GCTGTGTCTCGCTGTGTCCCCCGCTGTGTCCCGCTCTGTTCCCTGCTTTGTCCCCGCTGTGTCCCGCTGTGTCCTGCTGTGTCCCGCTGTGAGCGTGTTGAGTCCCGCTATATCCCCGCTGTGTCCCGCTGTGTCCTCGCTGTGTCCCCTGCTGTGTCCCCTTTGTCCCCCTTGTGTGTCCCGCTGTGTCCTCGCTGTGTCACCTGCTGTGTCCCCTTTGTCCCCACTGTGTCCCCCGCTGTGTCCCGCTGTGTCCCCCGCTGTGTCCCGCTCTGTTCCCTGCTGTGTCCCCGCTGTGTCCCGCTGTGTCCTGCTGTGTCCCGCTGTGTCCCTGCTGTGACCCGCTCTGTCCCCGCTGTATTGACGCTGTGTCCCGGTGTGTCCCACTGTGTCCATGCTGTGTTCCCGGCTGTGTCCCGCTGTGTACCCCTCTGTGTCCCCCGCTGTGTCCCGCAGTGGCCCCTGCTGTGACCCGCTCTGTTCCGCTGTGTCCCCCGCTGTGTTCCCACTGTGTGCCCCCGGTGTCCCGCTGTGTCCCCTCTCTGTCCCCAGCTGTCCCCCGCTGTATCCCCCGCTGTGTCCCACTGTGTCCCGCTGTGTCGCCCGTTTTGCCCCGCTGTGCCCCTGCAGTGTCCCCGCTGTGTCCCACTGTGTCACACTGTGTCCCGTGTTGTCCTGCTTTGGCCCCCGCTGTGACCTCGCTGTGTTTCTCTCTGTGTCTCCCTGTGTCCCGCTGTGTACCCTTCTGTGTCCTCCGCTGTGTCCCGCTGTGTACCCCACTGTGTCCAGCTGTGTCCTCGCTGTGTCCCCCGCTGTCTCCTGCTTTGTCCCACGCTGTGTCCCGCTGTGACCCGCTGTGTCCTCGCTGTGTCCCCCACTGTGTCCCGCTGTGTCCCCGCTGTGTCCACTGCTGTGTCCCGCTGTGTACCCCGCTGTGTCCCGCTATGTTCCCGCAGTGTCCCCGCTGTGTCCCGCTGTGTCCCACTGTGTCCAGTGGTGTCCCAGTTTGTCCCCCGCTGTGTCCCCTGGTGAGTCCCCGCTATGTCCCGCTGTGTCCTGCTGTGTACCCCGCTGTGTCCAGCTGTGTCACGGCTGTGTCCCGCTGTGGCCCATCTCTGTCTCCGCTGTGTCCCACTGTGTCCCCCACTTTGTCCCGCTGTGTCCCGCCGTGTCCCCCGCTTTGTCCTGCTGTGTCCCCGCAGGGTCCCGCTGTGTCCCACTGTGTCACACTGTGTCCCCGTGGTGTCCCTCTTTGTCCCCTGCTGTGTCCCCCGCTGAGTCCCCTCTGTGTGGCCGCTGTATCCCTCTGTGACCACACTGTGTCCCCCGCTGTCTCCCGCTTTGTCCCCCGCTTTGTTCCGCTGTGTCACGCTGTGTCCCTCCTGTGTCCCCCGCTGTGTCCCGCTGTGTCCCCGCTATGTCCCTAGCTGTGTCCCGCTGTGTTCCGCTGTGTCTCCCGCTGTGTCCCGCTATGTTCCCGCAGTGTCCCGCTGTGTCCCTCTGTGTCCTCGCTGTGTCCCCCGCTGTGTCCCGTTGTGTCCCCAGCTGTGTACCTCGCTGTGTCCCGCTGTGTCCCCGCTGTATCGACGCTGGTTCCCACTGGGTCCCGCTGTGTCCTCCCTGTGTCCCCAGCTATGTCCCGCCGTGTCCGCCAGTGTGTCCCGCTGTGGCTACTGCTTTGTCGTCGCTGTGTCCCGCTGTGTCCCGCGGTGTGTTCTGCTGTGGCCTTGCTTTTTTCCTCGCTGTGTCCCGCTGTGTACCCCTCTGTGTCCCCCGCTGTTTCCCGCTGTGTCCCCCGCTGTGTTCCTGCTGTGTCCCCGCTGTGTCCTGCTGTGTCCCGCTGTGTACTGCTGCGTCCCCAGCTGAGTCCCGCTGTGTCCCCGCTGTGTCCCAATGTGTCCTCGCTCTGTCCCCCGCTGTGTACCGCTGTGTCTTTCCTGTGTCCCCCGCTGTGTCCCGCTGTGTCCCCCGCTGTGTCCCCCGCTATGTCCCGCTGTGTCCCCCGCTGTGTCCCGCTCTGTCCTTGCTGTGTCCCCCACTGTGTGCCGCTGTGTCCTCGCTGTGTCCCCCGCTGTGTCACGCTGTGTCCTTTTGTGTCCCGTTGTTTCCCCTCTGTGTCCCTCTGTGTACCTCGCTGTGTCCCACGATCTGTCCCACACTGTGTCCCGCAGTGTCCTCCGCTGTGTCCTGCTGTGTCCCCCGCTGTGTCCCGCTGTGTCCCCCGCTGAGTCCCCGCTGTGTCACCGCTGTGTCCCGCTGTTTCCTCGCTGTGTCCCCTGCTGTCTCTCTCTCTGTCCCACGCTGTGTCTCACGCTTTGTCCCTGCTGTGTCCCACTGTGAACCGCTGTGTCCGGCTGTGCCCCCACTGTGTCCCGTTGTGTCCACAACTGTGTACCACGCTGTGTAACGCTGTGTCCCCGCTGTATCGACGCTCTGTCCCACTGTGTCCCGCTGTGTCCTCGCTGTGTTCCCCGCTGTGTCACGCTGTGTCCCCTGCTGTGTCCCCAGCTGTGTCCTTGCTGTGTCCCCTGCTGTGTCCCGCTGTGTCCTCACTGGGTCCCCCACTGTGTCCCGCTGTGTCCCCCGCTGTGTCCCGCATGTCCGGCTATGTTCTTCTCTGTCCCCGCTGTGTCCCGCTGTGTCCCGCTGTGTCCCCGCTGTGTGTCTGTTGTGTCCCGCTGTGTCCCACTGTGTCCCCGCTGTGTTCCGCTGTGTCCCCCGCTGTGTCCCCCGCTGTGTCCTTGCTGTGTCCCTGCTGTGTCCCACTGTGTCCTCACTGGGTCCCCCACTGTGTCCCGCTGTGTCCCCCGCTGTGTCCCGCTGTGTCCGGCTATGACCCTATCTGTCCCCGCTGTGTCCC
>NW_012305119.1:0-2860 GCF_000151885.1 Dipodomys ordii
ACCTGCTGTGTCCCCGCTGTGTCCTGTTGTGTCCCCGCTGTGTCCCGCTGTGTCCCGCTGTGTCCCCGCTGTTTCCCTCTGTGACCCCCCCGCTGTTCTGCTGTGTCCCCCTTGTCCACCGGTGTGTCCCCTCTGTCCCCCGCTGTGTCCCGTTGTGTACCCCCCATGTGTACCCCCCTGTGTCCCGCTGTGTCCCCCCTGTGTCCCCCGCTGTGTCCCGCTGAGTTCCTCTGTGTCCCCTGCTGTGTCCCCTGCTCTGTCCCACTGTGTCCCACTCTGTGTCCCGCTGTGTCCCTCTGTGTACTGCAGTGTCCCCAGCTGAGTCCCGCTGTGTCCCCGCTGTGTCTCAATGTGTCTTCGCTGTGTCCCCCGCTGTGTCCCCCTCTGTCCCCCGCTGTGTCCCGCTGTGTCCACTGCTGTGTCCACATTGTGTCCCGCTGTTTCCCCCGCTGTGTCCCGCTGTGTCGTCACTGTGTCCGGCTGTGTCCTTGCTGTGTCCACCGTGTGTCCCGCAGTGTACCCCGCTGTGTCCCCCGTGTGTCCCGCTGTGTACCCCGCTGTTTCCCGCTGTGTCACGCTTTGTCCCGCTCTTTCCCCACTGTGTCCCGTTGTATCCCGGCTGTGTGCCCGCTGTGTTCCACTGTGTAATCTGCTGTGTCTCGCTTTGTACCCGTTGTGTCTCGCTGTGTCCCCCGCTAAGTCCCCCGCTGTGTCCCGCCTTGTCCCCCTCTGTGTCCCGCTGTGTCCTGCTGTGTCCCCCGCTGTGTCCCGCTGTATCCACGCAGTGTCCCGCTTTATCCCACTGTGTCCCATTGTGTTCCGTGTTGTCCCGTTTGTGCCCCTCAGTGTCCCCCGCTATGTCCCAACTGTGTCCCCGCTGTGTCCCGCTGTGTCCTCGATGTGTCCCCTGCTGTGTCCTGCTCTGTTCCCCGCTGTGTCGCCCACTTTGTCCCAACTGTGCCCCGCTGTGTCCCGCTGTGTCTCGCTGTGTCCCGCTGTATCCCGCTATGTCCCCCACTATGTCCCGTTGTGTCCCCAGCTGTGTACCCCGCTGTGTCCCGCTCTGTCCCCGCTGTATCGAAGCTATGTCCCGCTGGGTCCCGCTGTGTCCTCTTTGTGTACCCCGCTGTGTCCCACTGTGTCCCCCGCTGTGTCCCTCGCTGGGTTCCGCTGTGTCCCCTGCTGTGTCCCGCTGTATCCTCCCTGTGTCCCCTGCGGTGTCCCGCTGTGTCCCCTGCTGTGTCACTCGCTGTGTCCCTGCTGTGCCCCACTGTGTCGCACTGTGTCCCGCTGTGTCCTGCTGTGTCCCCCGCTGAGTTCCGCTGTGTACCCGCTGTGGCCCAATGTGTCATCGCTGTGTCCTCCGCTGTGTCCCGCTGTGTCCCGCTGTGTCCCCCGCTGTGTCCCGCTGTGTCCCACTGTGTCCCGCTGTGTCCTCGCTGTGTCCCCCGCTGTGTCCTGCTGTGTTCCCGCTGTGTCCCAAGCTGTGTCCCGCTGTGTCCCACTGTGTGCCCCGCTGTGTCCCACTATGTTCCCGCAGTGTCCCCGCTGTGTCCCCGCTGTGTCCTCGCTGTGTTCGCCGCTGTGTCCCGCTGTGTCCCCCGCTGTGCCTCGCTGTGTCTACTGCTGTGTCCCCACTGTGTCCTCCTGTGTCTCGCTGTGTCCCGCTGTGTCCTCGCTGTGTCCCACGCTGTGTTCCACTGTGTCTTGCTGTGTCCACCGATGTGTCCCGATGTGTCCCCAGCTGTGTACCCCGCTATGTCCCGCTGTGTCCCCGCTGTATCGACGCTGTGTCCCGCTGGGTCCCGCTCTGTCCTCGCTGTGTTCCCCGCTGGGTCCCGCTGTGTACCCCTATGTGTCCCCCTCTGTGTCCCGCTGTGTCCCCCGCTGTGTTCCGCTGTGTCCGCTGTGTCCCCCGCTGTGTCCCTGCTGTGTCCCCGCTGTGTCCCCATGTGTACTGCTGTGTCCCCGCTGAGTCCCGCTGTGTCCCATGCTGTGTCCCTGCTGTGTCCCCCGCTGAGTCCTGCTGTGTCCCACTGTGTCCCGCTGTGTCCCCCGCTGTGTCCCCTGCTGTGTCCCGCTGTGTCCACTGCTGTGTCCCCGCTGTGTCCCACTTTTTCCCCCGCTGTGTCCCTGCTCTGACCCTCAGTGTCACGGTGTGTCCCCGCTGTGGCGCCACTGTGTCCCGCTGTGTGAACCCCGCTGTGTCCAGCTTTGTCTCCGCTGTGTCTCGCTGTGTCCCATGCTCTGTCCCCCACTGTGTTCCGCTGTGTCCCCCGCTGTGTCCCGCTGTGTCCTCGCAGTGTTCCCCGCTGTATCCCGCTGTGTACCCCTCTGTGTCCCCCGCTGTGTCCCACTGTGTCCCCCGCTGTGTCCCACTGTGTACTGCTGTGTCCCCTGCTGTGTCCGTGCTGTGTCCTCGGTGTGTCCCAATGTGTCCTCGCTGTGTACCGCTCTGTCTCACTCTGTCCCTACTGTGTCCCACTGTGACCTGCTGTGTCCTGCTGTGTAGCGCTGTGTCCTCGTTGTGTCCCCCGCTGTGTCCTGCTGTGTCCCCGATATGTCCCGTTGTGTCCCGCTGTGTCCCACTGTGTCCCCCGCTGTATGCCCCGCTGGTTCCCGCTGTGTCCCCCGCTTTTTCCCGGTGTGTTCCGCTGTGTACCATTGTTTGTCCCTGCTGTGTCCCCAAATGTGTCCCCCTGTGTCCCGCTGTGTCCCGCTGTGTACCGCTTTGTCCCCGCTGTGTCCCCAAATTTGTCCCCCTGTGTCCCGCTGTGTCCCGATGTGTACCGATTTGTCCCCGCTGTGTCCCGCTGTGTCCCCTACTGTGTCCGTCGCTGTGTCCCACTTTGTCCCTGCT
>NW_012305120.1:0-2860 GCF_000151885.1 Dipodomys ordii
TGTGTCCCGCTGTGTCCCCTCTCTGTCCCCTGCTGTCCCCCTTAGTGTCTCCCGCTGTGTCCCCTCTCTGTCCCCTGCTGTCCCCCGCTGTGTCTCCCGCTGTGTCCCGCTGTGTCCCGCTGTGTCGCCCGCTTTTTCCCGCTGTGCCCCTGCAGTGTCCCCGCTGTGTCACACTGTGTCACACTGTGTCCCGTGTTGTCCCGCTTTGGCCCCCGCTGTGACCTCGCTGTGTTTCTCGCTTTGTCCCGCTGTGTACACTTCTGTGTCCCCCGCTGTGTCCCGCTGTGTACCCCGCTGTGTCCAGCTGGGTCTTCGCTTTGTCCCTCGCTGTCTCCTGCTTTGTCCCACGCTGTGTCCCGCTGTGACCCGCTGTGTCCTCGCTGTGTCCCCCGCTGTGTCCCGCTGTGTTCCCCGCTGTGACCCGCTGTGTCCTGCTGTGTCCCCCACTGTGTCCCTGCTGTCTCCCCGGTGTGTCACACTGTTTCCCGCTGTGTACTGCTGTGTCTCCCGCTGAGTTCCTCTGTGTCCCGCTGTGTCCCAATGTGTCCTCGCTGTGTCACGCTCTGTCCTGCTCTGTCCCCGCTGTGTCCTGCTTTGTCCCGCTGTGTCCCCACTGTGTGCCCGCTGTGTCCCTCTGTGTACCCCGCTGTGTCCGCTGTGTCCCCTCTCTGTCCTCTGCTGTCCCCCGCTGTGTCCCCCGCTGTGTCCCCCGCTGTGACCCGCTGTGTCCCGCTGTGTCCCCCGCTGTGTCCCATGTGTCCCACTGTGTACCCCGCTGTGTCCAGCTGTGTTCCCGCTGTGTCCACTGCTGTGTCCAGCTGTGTTCCCGCTGTGTCCACTGCTGTGTCCTGCTGTGTACCCCGCTGTGTCCCGCTATGTTCCCGCAGTGTCCCCGCTGTTTCCCGCTGTGTCCCGCTCTGTCCCTGCTGTGTCCCGCTGTGTCCCCATGTGTCCCCCGCTGTGTCCGGCTATGTTCCCGCAGTGTCCCCGCTGTGTCCTGCTGTGTCCCACTGTGTCCCGTGGTGTCCCAGTTTGTCCTTCGCTGTGTCCCCAGGTGAGTCCCCGCTGTGTCCCGCTGTGTCCCCCACTGGGTCCCGCTGTGTCCCCACAGGGTCACCGCTGTTTCCCGCTGTGACCCGCTGTGTTCCGTGGTATCCCGCTTTGTCCCACGCTGTGTCCCCCACTGAGTCCCCGCTGTGTCCCCCGCTTTGTACCGCTGTGTCCGTGCAGTGTCCCCGCTGTGTCCCGCTGTGTCACACTGTCCCGTGGTGTCCTGCTTTGTCCCCTGCTGTGTCCCCCACTGAGTCCCCTCTGTGTCGCAACTGTGTCCCTCTGTGTCCTCGCTGTGTCCCCCGCTGTCTCCCGCTGTGTCCCCCGCTGTATCCCGCACCCCACTGTACCGCTGTGTCCTCGCTGTGTCCCCCACTGTGTCCAGCTGTGTCCTCCGTGTATCACAAGCTGTGTCCCGCTGTGTCCCTCTGTGTACCCCGCTGTGTCCCGCTATGTTCCCGCAGTGTCCTCGCTGTGTCCCGCTGTGTCCCGCTTGTCCTCGCTGTGTCCCCCGCTGTGTCCGTTTGTGTCCCCAGCTGTGTACCCCGCTGTGTCCTGCTGTGTCCCCACTGTATCGACGCTGTGTCCTGCTGGGTCCCGCTGTGTCCTCGCTGTGTTCCTCGTTGTGTCCCGTTGTGTCCCCCGCTGTGTCCCCGCTGTGTCCCCGCTGTGTCCCTGCTGTGTCGCCGCTGTGTCCCGCTGTGTCCTGCTGTGTCCTCGCTGTGTCCCACGCTGTGTTCCACTGTGTCCCCCGCTGTGTCCCGCTGTGTCCCGCTGTGTCCCCGCTCTGTCCCGCTGTGTCCCCCGCTGTGTCCCGCTGTGTCCCGCTGTGTCCCGCTGTGTCCCTGCTGTGACCCTCTCTGTCCCCGCTGTATTGACGCTGTGTCCCGGTGTGTCCCGCTGTGTCCGCGCTGTATTTCCGGCTGTGTCCCGCTGTGTACCCCTCTGTGTCCCCTGCTGTGTCCCTCTGTGTCCCCTCTCTGTCCCCTGCTGGTCCCCGCTGTGTCCCCCGCTGTGTCTCGCTGTGTCGCCCGCTTTGTCTCGCTGTGCCCCTGCAGTGTCCCCGCTGTGTCCCACTGTGTCACACTGTGTCCCGTGTTGTCCCGTGTTTCCCTCTGTGTCACTCGCTGTGTTCCCTGCTGTGTCCCGCTGTGTCCACCGTTGTGTCCACCGCTGTGTCCTCGCTGTGTCCCCCGCTGTGTCCCGCTGTTTCCTCGCTGAGTCCCCCGCTGTGTCCCGCTGTGTCCCCCGCTGTGTCCCGCTGTGTCCGACTGTTTCCCGATCTGTCCCCGCTGTGTCCCTGCTGTGTCCCTCTGTGTACCCCGCTGTGTCCAGCTTTGTCCCCGCTGTGTCTCGCTGAGTCCCACGCTCTGTCCCACAGTGTGTCCCGCAGTGTCCCGCGCTGTGTCCCGCTGTGTCCCCCGCTGTGTCCCACTATGTCCCCCGCTGAGTCCCTGCTGTGTCACCGCTGTGTCCCGCTGTTTCCTTGCTGTGTCCCCTGCTGTCTCCCTCTCTGTCCCCCGATGTGTCTCACGCTTTGTCCCCGCTGTGTCCCACTGTGTCCCGCTGTGTCCGGCTGTGCCCCCACTGTGTCCTGTTGTGTCCACAGTGTGTACCACGCTGTGTAACGCTGTGTGCCCGCTGTATCGACGCTGTGTCACGCTATATCCTGGCTGTGTCCCCCGCTGTCTCCAGCTCTGTCCCCCGGTGTGTCTCACGCTTTGTACCCGCTATGTCCCACTGTGTCCCGCTGTGTACCGCTGTGCCCCCACTGTGTCCCGTTGTGTCCACAGCTGTGTACCACGCTTGA
>NW_012305121.1:0-2860 GCF_000151885.1 Dipodomys ordii
TCAACAGCGAGGATAATCGTGAGATACAGTGGGGGTACAGAGCGGGAGACAGCGGGGGACATATCGAGGACACAGCAGTACACCGCGGGACACAGCAGGGACAGAGCGGGACACAGCGGGACACAGCGGGACACAGCGGGGGACACAGCGGGACACAGCGGAGGACCCAGCGAGGACACAGCGGGACACAGTGGGGGACACAGCGAGGACACAGCGGGGGACACAGCGGGGGACACTGCGGGACACAGCGGGGAACACAGCGAGGACACAGCGGGACCCAGCGGGACACAGCGTCGATACAGCGGGGATACAGCATTACACAGCGTGGTTCACATCTGTGGACACAGTGGTACTCTGTGGGGGCAGAGCGGGACACAGTTGGACACAGCGAGGACAAATCGTGAGACGTATCGTGGGATAGAGCGGGAGACAGTGGGGGACACAGCGAGGACACAGCAGGACACAGCGGGACACAACAGGGACTTAGCGGTACACAGCGGGACACAGTGGGAGACACAGCAGGACACAGCGCGGGACACAGCGGTGGACACAGCGGGACACAGCGGGGGACCCAGCGAGGACACAGCGGGACACAGCGGGGAACACAGCGAGGACACATTGGGGGACACAGCGGGGGACACTGAAGGACACAGCCGGACACAGCGTCGAAACAGCGGGAATACAGCGTTACACAGCGTGGTACACAGCTGTGGACACAACGGGACACAGTGGGGACACAGCGGGACACAGCGGAACACAGTGGGACACATCGGGGACAAAGCGTGAGACACAGCGGGGGACAGAGCGGGAGACAGCGGGGGACACAGCGAGGACACAGCGGGACACAGCGGGGGAAACAGCGGGACACAGCGGTGGACACAGGGGGAGAGAGCGGGGGCCACAGCGGGACACAGCGGTGGAAACAGCGGGACACATCGGTGGACCCAGCGAGGACCCAGCGGGACCCAGCGGGACACAGTGTCGATACAGCTGGGATACAGCCTTACACAGCGTGGTACACATCTGTGGACACAACGGGACACAGTGGGGTCACAGCGAGGACAAATCGTGAGACGAAGCGGGGGACAGAGCGGGAGACAGCAGGGGACACAGCGAGGACACAGCAGGACACAGCAGGGAACACGGCGAGGACACAGCGGGACCCAGCGGGACCCAGCGTCGATACAGCGGGGATACAGCGTTACACAGTGTGGTACAAATCTGTGGACACAAGGGGACACAGTGGGGCCACAGCGGGACACAGCGGGACACAGTGGGACACAGCGAGGACAAATCGTGAGACGAAGCGGGGGACAGAGCGGGAGACAGCGGGGGACACAGCGAGGACACAGCAGGACACAGCGGGACACAGCAGGGAACACAGCGAGGACACAGCGGGACCCAGCGGGACCCAGCGTCGATACAGCGGGGATACAGCGTTACACAGTGTGGTACAAATCTGTGGACACAAGGGGACACAGTGGGGCCACAGCGGGACACAGCGGGACACAGTGGGACACAGCGAGGACAAATCGTGAGACACAGCGGGGGACAGAGCGGGAGACAGCAGGGGACACAGCGAGGACACAGCCGTACACAGCGGAACACAGCAGGGACAGAGCGGGACAGAGCGGGACAGAGCGGGACACAGCGGGAGGCACAGCGGGACACAGCGGAGGACCCAGCGAGGACACAGCGGGACACAGCGGGGGAAATAGCAGGACACAGCGGTAGACAAAGAGGGACAGAGCGGGGGACACAGCGGGACACAGCGGTGGACAGAGCGGTACACAGCGGTGGACACAGCGAGGACACAGCGGGACCCAGCGGGACACAGCGTCGATACAGCGGGGACAGATTGGGACACAGCGGGACACAGCAGGAACAAAGCAGTAGACACAGCAGGACACAGTAGGGGACACAGCGGGACACAGCCGGGGACACAGGGAGGACAGAGCGGGACACAGCGGGGACACAGCGGGGACTCAGCGGGGGACACAGCGGGGGACACAGCGGGGGACAAAGCGGGACACCACGGGACACAGCGGAACACAGCGGGGACAAGGAGGAGACAGAGAAGGACACAGCGAGGACACAGCGGGACAAAGCAGGGTAAACAGCAGGGGACACAGCGGGACACAGCGGGACACAGCGGGGGACACAGCGTGGCACAGCGGGGGACACAGCGAGGACACAGCGGGATACAGCGGGGGACACAGCGAGGACACAGCGGGGGACATACCGGGGGACACAGCGGAACACAGCAGGGAACACAGCGAGGACACAGCGGGACACAGCAGGACACAGCGTCGATACAGCGGGGATACAGCGTTACACAGTGTGGTTCACATCTGTGGCCACAAGTGGACACAGTGTGGGCACAGCGGGACACAGCGGGACACAGTGGGACAAAGCAAGGACAAATCGTGAGACACAGCGAGGGACAGAGCTCGGGACAGCGGGGGACACAGCTAGGACACAGCAGGGCACAGCGGGACACAGCAGGGACAGAGCGGGACACAGCGGGACACAGCGGGACACAGCGGGGGGCACAGCGGGACCCAGTGGGGAACCCAGCGAGGACACAGCAGGACAAAGCGGGGGACACAGCGGTGACAATGCTGGACACAACGGAGTACATAGCAGGACCCAGCGGGACACAGCATCGATACAGCAGGGACACAGCATTATACAGTATCTTACACAGCTGTGGACACAACGGGACACAGTGGGGCACAGCGGGACACAGCGGATCACAGTGGGACACAGCAGGGCAAAGCGTGAGACACAGTGGGGGACAGAGAGTGAGACAGCGGGGGACACAGCGAGGACACAGCGGGACACAGCGGGGGAAACAGCG
>NW_012305122.1:0-2860 GCF_000151885.1 Dipodomys ordii
AGTCAGGGTTCGACCTAGTGTTGAGCAAGCTCATCAACGCAAGGTGCATGTCCTGTGAATACCAGGTATATGAATATTTCTGTCTTAGTACGCGTAGTGGGGAAAAAATTTATGATCGGAGCAAGAATCTCAATTACGTATGTGCAGAGTACAAGAGAGGTCAATAACAATATTAAATGAATTTTACTCTGAACCAATGATAGTAAGATAAGTGCCTCGTCCTCGTAGGGACCCATGTATATTCAGGCAGGCCGGCAGGCAAGCTAGCATATGGAAAGCTGGCCGTAGGAGAGACAGTACAGTAAGTCAAAAAGACAAATTTTTCCCCCCGCCCCCCCCGCCTACGGGCTTCCCTGGAGTCCTGCTCCTAATTATCTCTTTAATATCTCTTTATCTTCCAGCCCCTGCTTCCTGACCGGATGGTGATATCTGAAGCACTCAGCGGCAACCAGACAGCCAGAGGGGAACGCGAGCAATCCATGCAGGTGGCATAACCGTCCATCCTCACCCCCCCACCCCCGCAGGCGATTACTCGACCACGACCACGACCTCCGACCCCCCCCCCCGGACGAAAATCCACAACCCTACCCTCGGAACAAAATAAAACAAATTTGCTTGAATCTCACGCTGCCTTTTGTTTGTAATTGACACAATAGGCGAAGGGGAGGGATCTCATTTCTGGTGCCTGACGGGGGGGGAGCGGGGAGGGGGCGGGGGAATTGGAGAGGAGAGAAGAGGGGGCAGAGGGCATCTCAGTGTATCTGTGTGTGTGCGTGCGTGCATCTTTGAGGAAACTCAAAGATCGGACGCGACAGAGCATGTATGTAGTCCAGCCGGACCAATTCACCACGTCTCTGTCTCTTGTCTCTCTGTTTCTGTTTCTCTATTTCTCTCTCGGTGTCTCTCTTTGTCTCTGTCTGTCTGTCTGTCTGTCTGTCTGTCTGTCTGTCTGTCTGTCTGTCTCTCTCTCTCTCGTTTGAATTCTCTCTCCCGCTCTCCTGCCCGCCCGCACTCCCTCCCTCCTTTTCCTCTCGACTTGCCAGTCAATCCTGGGGCTTGAGCTACTGTACTGGCGCTCCAACACACAACGGTCCCACTCCGAGCCTGCCTGCCTGCCTGCCTGCCTATGCATGGGCCCCATACTCCAACGAGGCACATCATCATCCCCACCCCACCCCTTCTCTGAAAAGAAGGCAGTCTCTCTCGGGGCCAGCCAGCCTGGGCCGGTTTTCTCAGTCAGTCAGTGCGTGGTTTGTTTGTTCTTTTTTTTCCCCCATGCATTTCATGAGAGAAAACTGCAATTCACAAAACCACCACTAGATGGCGCGCGTTCGCCGTCGACAAGGTGGATGGGGCGGCGGGAGGGGCAAAACACGGGTCGGGTCAGTCACTCACTCAGTCAGTCAGTCCTCACCTACCCGGCAGTGGGGAGTGAGAGTTCTGACATACACATACATATAGGTTGTTATGATTCATTATTATCATCATTTGCTTTTCCTCTGTCGTAGCCATGACGACGGGGAGGGGGGATGGCGGGGTTTCGACCGCCAGCTGACGTGTTGCGGAGGGGGAGGGGGAGGGGGAGGAGTCGCTCGTTCCCTGGATAGATCCGTCTCCCCTCCTCTCCACCATTCTCTCCCTACCCCCTCCCCCCGCCCCCCCCCGCCTGTGGGCTTCCCTGGAGTCCTGCTTCGAATTATCTCTTTAATATCTCTTTATCTTCCAGCCCCTGCTTCCTGACCGGATGGTGATATCTGAAGCACTCAGCGGCAACCAGACAGCCAGAGGGGAACGCGAGCCATCCATGCAGGTGGCGTAACCATCCATCCTCACCCCCCCCCCCGCAGGCAATTACTCGACCACGACCACGTCCTCCGACCCGCCCCCCCGCACCAAAATCCACAACCCTACCCTCGGAACAAAATAAAACAAATTTGCTTGAATCTCACGCTGCCTTTTGTTTGTAATTGACGCAATAGGGGAAGGGGGGATCTCATTTCTGGTGCCTGACGGGGGGGGAGGGGGAGGGGGCGGGGGAATTGGAGAGGAGAGAAGAGGGGGCAGAGGGCATCTCAGTGTATCTGTGTGTGTGCGTGCGTGCATCTTTGAGGAAACTCAAAGATCGGAGGCGACAGAGCATGTATGTAGTCCAGCCGGACCAATTCACCACGTCTCTGTCTCTTGTCTCTCTGTTTCTGTTTCTCTATTTCTCTCTGTGTCTCTCTTTGTCTGTCTGTCTGTCTGTCTGTCTGTCTGGCTCTCTGTCTGTCTGTCTGTCTGTCTGTCTCTCTCTCTCTCTCTCGTTTGAATTCTCTCTCCCACCCGCCCGCCCGCCCGCACTCCCTCCCTCCTTTTCCTCTCGACTTGCCAGTCAATCCTGGGGCTTGAGCTACTGTACTGGCGCTCCAACACACAACGGTCCCACTCCGAGCCTGCCTGCCTGCCTGCCTGCCTATGCATGGGCCCCATACTCCAACGAGGCACATCATCATCCCCACCCCACCCCTTCTCTGAAAAGAAGGCAGTCTCTCTCGGGGCCAGCCAGCCTGGGCCGGTTTTCTCAGTCAGTCAGTGCGTGGTTTGTTTGTTCTTTTTTTTCCCCCATGCATTTCATGAGAGAAAACTGCAATTCACAAAACCACCACTCGACAAGGTGGATGGGGCGGCGGGAGGGGCAAAACACGGGTCGGGTCAGTCACTCACTCAGTCAGTCAGTCCTCACCTACCCGGCAGTGGGGAGTGAGAGTTCTGACATACACATACATATAGGTTGTTATGATTCATTATTATCATCATTTGCTTTTCCTCTGTCGTAGCCATGACGACGGGGAGGGGGGATGGCGGGGTTTCGACCGCCAGC
>NW_012305123.1:0-2860 GCF_000151885.1 Dipodomys ordii
TCACTGTGGTGTCCCGCTTTGTCCCCCGCTGTGTCCCCAGGTGAGTCGCTGTCTGTGTCTCCGCTTTGTCCCGCTGAGTCCTCCATGTGTCCCCCGCTGTGTCCCGCTGTGTCCCCCGCTGTGTCCCGCTGTGTCCACTGCTGGGACCCGGCTGTGTCCCGCTGTGTCCCACTGTGTCCCGCTGTGTCCTCACTGTGTCCCACTCTGTGTTCCGCTGTGTCCTCGCTTTGTCCCCCGCTGTGTCCCGCTGTGTCCCCCGCTGTGCCCTGCAGTGTCCCGCTCTGCCCCGCTGTGTCCTCGCTGTGTCACGCTGTGTCCTGCTCTGTCCCCCACTGTTTCCCCTGCTGTGTCCTGCTGTGTCCCCCACTGTGTCCCGCTCTGTCCCCCTCTGTGTCCCGCTGTGTCCCCCGCTGTGTCCCACTGTTTCCCCCCAGTGTCACTGCTGTTTCCTGCTGTGTCCCGCTGTGTTCTGTGGTGTCCCTCTTTGTCTCCCGCTGTGTCCCCTGCTGTGTCCCGCTGTGTCCTCCCTGTGTCCCCCGCGGTGTCCCGATGTGTCCCGCTGTGTCCCCCGCTGTGTCCCCCGCTATGTCCCGCTGTGTCCCCCGCTGTGTCCCACTGTGTCCTTGCTGTGTCCCATGCTGTGTGCCGCTGTGTCCTTGCTGTGTCCCCCGCTGTGTCCCGCTGTGTCCTGCTGTGTCACGCTGTTTCCCCACTGCATCCCCGCTGTGTCCCTCTGTGTACCCCGCTGTGACCAGCTTTGTCCCCGCTGTGTCTCGCTGTGTCCCACGCTCTGTCCCCCACTGTGTCCCGCTCTGTCCGCCTCTGTGTCCCGCTGTGTCCCCCGCTGTGTCCCACTGTGTCCACGCAGTATCACTGCTGTTTCCCGCTGTGTCTCGCTGTGTTCCGTGGTGTCCCTCTTTGTCTCCCGCTGTGTCCCCCGCTGTATCCCGCTGTGTCTGACTGTGTCCCGCTCTGTCCCCGCTGTGTCCCGCTGTGTCCCGCTGTGTCCCCGCTGTGTGCCCGCTGTGTCCCGCTGTGTCCCCTGCTTTGTCCTGCTGTGTCCCCGCAGTGTCCCGCTGTGTCCCACTGTGTCACACTGTGTCCCGTGGTGTCCCTCTTTGTCCCCGGCTGTGACCACCGCTGAGTCCCCTTTTTGTGGCCGCTGTGTCCTGCTGTGTCCTCGCTGTGTCCCCCGCTGTCTCCCGCTTTGTCCCCCGCTGTGTCCCCGCTGTGTCACGCTATGTCCTCGCTGTTTCCCCCGCTGTGTCCCGCTGTGTCCCCGCTATGTCCCCAGCTGTGTCCTGCTGTGTCCCGCTGTGTACCCCGCTGTGTCCCGCTATGTTCCCGCTGTGTCCCACTGTGTCCCTCTGTGTCCTCGCTTTGTCCCCCGCTGTGTCCCGTTGTGTCCCCAGCTGTGTACCTCGCTGTGTCCCGCTGTGTCCCCGCTGTATCGACGCTGGGTCCCACTGGGTCCCGCTGTGTCCTCCCTGTGTCCCCAGCTATGTCCCGCCGTGTCTGCCACTGTGTCCCGCTGTGTCCCCCGCTGTGTCCCGCTGTGTCCGGCTATGACCCTCTCTGTCCTCGCTGTGTCCCGCTGTGTCCCGCTGTGTCCCCGCTGTGTGCCTGCTGTGTCCCGCTGTGTCCCACTGTGTCCCCGCTGTGTCCCGCTGTGTCCCGCTGTGTCCCCGCTGTGTGCCCGCTGTGTCCCGCTGTGTACCCCGCTGTGTCCAGCTGTGTCACCGCTTTGTCTCGCTGTGGCCACTCTCTGTCTCCGCTGTCCCCCGCTGTGTGCCCCGCTGTGGCCCGCTGTGGCCCGCTGTGGCCCCCGCTTTCTCCTTCTGTGTCCCGCAATGTCCCCGCTGTGTCCCGCTGTGTAACACTGTGTCCCGTGGTGTCCCACTTTGTCCCACGCTGTGTCCCCCGGTGAGTCCCCTCTGTGTCGCCGCTGTGTCCCCCCTGTGTCCTCGCTGTGTCCCCCGCTGTCTCCCGCTTTGACTCCCGCTGTGTTCCGCTGTGTCCCGCTGTGTCCCCCGCTGTATCCCGCTGTGTCCGACTGTGTCCCGCTCTGTCCCCGCTGTGTGCCCGCTGTGTCCCGCTGTGTCCCCCGCTTTGTCCTGCTGTGTCCCCGCAGTGTCCCGCTGTGTCCCACTGTGTCACACTGTGTCCCATAGTGTCCCTCTTTGTCCCCCGCTGTGACCACCGCTGAGTCCCCTTTTTGTGGCCGCTGTGTCCTGCTGTGTCCTCCCTGTGTCCCCCGCTGTCTCCCGCTTTGTCCCCCGCTGTGTCCCCGCTGTGTCACGCTATGTCCTCGCTGTTTCCCCCGCTGTGTCCCGCTGTGTCCCCGCTATGTCCCCAGCTGTGTCCTGCTGGGTCCCGCTGTGTACCCCGCTGTGTCCCGCTATGTTCCCGCTGTGTCCTGCTGTGTCCCTCTGTGTACTCGCTTTGTCCCCCGCTGTGTCCCGTTGTGTCCTCAGCTGTGTACCTCGCTGTGTCCCGCTGTGTCCCCGGTGTATCGACGCTGGGTCCCACTGGGTCCAGCTGTGTCCTCCCTGTGTCCCCAGCTATGTCCCGCCGTGTCTGCCACTGTGTCCTGCTGTGTCTACTGCTTTGTCCCCGCTGTGTCCCGCTGTGTCCTCGCTGTGTCCCCCGCTGTCTCCCGCTTTGTCCCCCGCTTTGTTCTGCTGTGTCACGCTGTGTCCTCCCTGTGTCCCCCGCTGTATCCCGCTGTGTTCTGCTGTGTCCCCTGCTGTGTCCCGCTATGTTCCCGCAGTGTCCCGCTATGTTCCCGCAGTGTCCCGCTGTGTCCCGCTGTGTCCTCGCTGTGTCCCCCGCTGTGTCCCATTGTGTCCCCAGCTGTGTA
>NW_012305124.1:0-2859 GCF_000151885.1 Dipodomys ordii
TAATCCTTCTCTTTCTCCTCCTTCTTCTTCTTCTGCTTTTCCTGCTTGTTCTTCTTCTGCTTCTTTTTCTTTTTCTGCTTTTTCAGTTTCTTCGCTTCAGCTTCTGCTTCTTCTGCTTCTCCTTCTGCTTCTGTTTCTCCTTCTGCTTCTGCTCTTCTCCTTCTTCTGTTTCTTCTGCTTCTGCTTCTCCTGCTTCTCCTTCTTCTGCTTCTCCTACTTCTCCTTCTGCTTCTCCGTCTCATTCTCCTTCTCCTTCAATTTCTCCTTCTTGTGCTTCTCATTCTGCTTCTGCTTCTCCTGCTTCTGCTTCTTCTGTTTCTCCTTCTGCTTCTCCTTCTGCTTCTCTTTCTGCTTCTAATTCTGCTTCTGCTCTTCCTACTCCTAATCCTTCTCTTTCTCCTTCTTATTTTTCTGCTTCTCGTTCTGCTTCTGGTTCTTCTGCTTGTTCGGTATCTTCTGCTTCTGCTTTTCCAGCCTCTGATGCTTCTGCTTCTCCTTCTGCTTCAGGTTCTCCTTCTGCTTCTTCAGCTTCTTCTGTTTCTTCTGCTTCTGCTTCTCCTGCAACTGCTTCTTCTGCTTCTGGTTCTATTTCTGCTTCTCCTTCTGCTTCTGCTTCTCCTTCTGCTCCTTCTCCTTCTTCTGTTTCTTCTTCTTCTTCTGCTTCTCCCGCTTCTGCTTCTTCTGCTTCTCCTGATTGTCCTTCTGCTTCTGCTTCTCCTTTTCCCTCTTCTGCTTCTGCTTCTTCTGATTCTCCAACTTCTCCTTCTGTTTCTGCTTCTCTTTCTGCTTCTGCATCTCCTTCTGCTTCACCTTCTGCTGCTCCTTCTCCTTCTTCTGTTTCTCCCTCTGCTTCTACTTCTGCTTCTTATGCTTCTTCTTTTTCTTCTGCTTCTGCTTCTCCTGCTTCTGCTTCTTATGCTTCTACTGCTTCTTCTGGTTCTGCTTCTTCAGCTTCTAATTCTCTTTCTGCTTCTGCTTCTCCTGCTTGTTTTTCTGCTTCTTCTGCTGCTTCTCCTTCTGCTGCTTCTTTTACTACTCCTTGTGCTTCTCTTTTTGCTTCTCCTTCTGCTTCTGCTTCTGCTTCTTCTGTTTCTCCTGCCTGAATTTCTGGTTCTACTTCTTCTGCTGCTTCTCCTTCTGCTTCTGCTTCTCCTTCTGCTAATGTTTCTGCCTCTTCTGCTTCTTCTCTTTCGGGTTCTCCTGCTTCTGCTTCTTGTGCTTCTCTTTCTGCTTCTCATTCTGCTTCCGCTTCTCCTTCTGCTTCTCCTCCTTCTCCTTCTCCTACTTCTGCTTCTCCTTCAGCTTCTGATTCTTCTGCTTCTCCTGCTTCTCCTTCTGCATCTCCTTCTGCTTGTGCTTGTCCTTATGCTTTGCTTCTGCTTCTCCTTCTCCTTCTTTTTCTTCTCCTTTTGCTTCTGCTTCTTCTGCTTTTCCTGCTTCTCCTCCTGCTTCTGCTTCTTCTGCTTCTACTGCTTCTCATTCTGCATCTTCTTCTGCTTCTCCTTCTGATTCTCCTTTTGCTTCTTCTTCTTCTGCTTTACCTGCGTCTCTTTCTGCTTCTCCTTCTGTTTCTCCTTCTGTTTCTCCTTCTCCTTCTTGTTCTTCTGCTTTTCCTTCTGCTTCTGCTACAACTGCTTCTGCTTGTCCTTCTGCTTTTGATTCCCTTTCTGCTTCTGCTTCTCGTTCTGCTTCTTATTCTGCTTCTTCAGATTCTGCTTCTTCTGCTTCTCCTGCTTCTCCTTCTGCTTCAGGTTCTCCTTCTGCTTCTTCACATTCTTATGCTTCTGCTTCTCCTGCTTCTGCTTCTTCTGCTTTCCCTCCTTCTCTTCCTGCTTCTCCTTCTCTTTCTGCTTCTCCTTCTGCTTCTGCTTCTTGTCCTTCTTGTGTTTCTTCTGCTTCTGCTTCTCAAGTTTCTGCATCTCCTGCTTCTCCTTCTGCTGCTCTTTCTGCTTCTCCTGCTGCTTTTCCTTCTCCTGCTCCTTCTTCTGCTTCTCTTTCTGCTTCTCCTTCTGTTTCTCCTACTCCTTCTCTTTCTCGTTCTTCTGCTTTTCCTTCTGCTTATACTTCTGCTTCTGCATCTTCTGCTTCGTCTGCTACTTCCTCTGCTTCTTCTGTTTCTTCTGCTTCCCCTTCTGATTCTCCTTCTACTTTTGCTTCTCCTTCTGCTTCTGCTTCTCCTTCTGCTTCTCCAGATTCTGCTTCTTCTGCTTCTCCTGCTTCTCCTTCTGCTTCAGGTTCTGCTTCTGCTTCTTCTGCTTCTGCTTCTCCTGCTGCTGCTTCTTCTGCTTCTCCTGCTTCTCTTTCTGCATTTCCTTCTGTTTTTGCTTCTCCTTCTGCTTCTTCTCCTTCCTATGTTTCTTCTGCTTCTGCTTCTGCTTCTCCTGCTTCTCGTTGTGCTTCTCTTTCTGTTTCTCCTTCTCCTTCTTCTGCTTCTCCTTCTGCTTCTGCTTCTCCTTCTGCTTCTGCTTCTGCTTCAATTTCTCCTTCGGCTTCTCATTCTGCTTCTGCGTCTTCTGTTTCTTCTGCTTCTCCTGCTTCTGCTTCTCCTGCTTCTCCTACTTCTCGTGCTGCTTCTCTTTCTGCTTCTCTTTCTGCTTCTCCTTCTCCTTCTTCTGCTTCTCCTTCTGCTTCTGCTTCTCCTTCTGCTTCTGCTTCAATTTCTCCTTCTGCTTCTCATTCTGCTTCTGCGTCTTCTGTTTCTTCTGCTTCTCCTGCTTCTGCTTCTCCTGCTTCTCCTACTTCTCGTGCTATTTCTCCTTCTGCGTCTCTTTTGCTTCTGCTTATCCTTTTGCTTCTCCTACTCCTAATCCTTCTCTTTCGCTTTCTCCTTCTCCTTCTTCTGCTTCTCCTGCTTCTCCT
>NW_012305125.1:0-2859 GCF_000151885.1 Dipodomys ordii
TGCTCCTCCTACTCCTAATCCTCTCTTTCTCGTTCTCTTCTCTGCTTACTCGTCCAGCCTCAGCTTCATCTGCTAGTCTGATCTTCTGCTTCTGCTTTCCAGCTTCTGCTGCATCTGCTTCTCCATCTGCATCAGGTTCTCCTTCTGGATCTTGGGCTTCTTCTGTTTCTCTGCTTCTGCTTCTCATACTACTGCTCTCTGCTTCTCTTTCTGCTTCTCCTTATGCTTCTGCTTCTCCTTCTGCTCCTTTTCCTTCTTCTGTTTTTTCTTCTTCTTCTGCTTCTCCCGATTCTGCTTCTTCTGCTTCTCCTGCTTTTCCTTCTCCTTCTGCTTCTCCTTGTCCTTCTTCTGCTGCTCTTTCTGCTTCTGCTTCTGCTTCTTCTGACTCTCCCACTTCTCCTTCTTCTTCTCCTTCTGTTTCTGCTTCTCTATCTGCTTCTGCATCTCCTTCTGCTTCACCTTCTGCTGCTCCTTCTCCTATCTGTTTCTCCCTCTGCTTCTGCTACTTATGCTTCTTCTTTTTCTTCTGCTTTTGCTTCTCCTGCTTCTTCTGCTTCTCCTGCTTCTCTTTCTGCTTCTGCTTATCCTTCTGTTTCTCCTACTCCTATTCCTTCTCTTTCTCTTTCTCCTTCTTCTTCTTCTGCTTCTCCTGCTGCTTCTTCTTCTGCTTCTTCTGCTTTTTCTGTTACTTTTTCTTCTTCTGCATCAGCTTCTGCTTCTTCTGCTTCTCCTTCTGCTTCTGCTTCTCTTTCTGCTTCTGCTCTTCTCCTTCTGCTTCTGCTTCTCCTGCTTCTTTTTCTGCTTCTCCTACTTCTCCTTCTGCTTCTCCGTTCCATTCTCCTTCTCCTTCAATTTCTCCTTCTTATGCTTCTCATTCTGCTTCTGCTTCTGCTTCTCCTGCTTCTTCTGTTTCTCCTTCTGCTTCTCTTTCTGCTTCTAATTCTGCTTCTGCTCATCCTACTCCTAATCCTTCTCTTTCTCCTTCTTCTTCTTCTTCTGCTTCTCGTTTTGTTTCTGCTTCTTCTGCTTGTTCTGTTTCTTCTGCTTCTGCTTTTCCAGCTTCTCCTGCTTCTGCTTCTCCTTCTGCTTCAGGTTCTCCTTCTGGTTCATGGGCTTCTTCTGTTTCTTCTGCTTCTGCTTCTCCTGCTACTGCTCCTTCTGCTTCTTCTGCTTCTCTTTCTGCTTCTCCTTCTGCTTCTGCTTTTCCTTCTGCTCCTTCTCCTTCTTCTGTTTCTTCTTCTTCTTCTTCTTCTTCTTCTTCTTCTTCTTCTTCTTCTTCTTCTTCTTCTTCTTCTTCTTCTTCTTCTTCTTCTTCTTCTTCTTCTTCTTCTTCTTCTTCTTCTGCTTCTGCTTCTGCTTCTGCTTCTGCTTCTGCTTCTCCCGCTTCTGCTTCTTCTGCTTCTCCTGCTTGTCCTTCTCGTTCTGCTTCTCCTTCTTCTTCTGCTACTCTTTCTGCTTCTTTTTCTGCTTCTTCTGATTCTCCAACTTCTCCTTCTCCTTCTGTTTCTGCTTCTCCTTCTGCTTCTGCATCTCCTTCGTCTTCACTTTCTGCTGTTCCTTCTCCTTCTTCTGTGTCTCCCTCTGCTTCTGCTTCTTATGCTTCTTCTTTTTCTTCTGCTTCTGCTTCTCTGCTTCTGCTTCTTATGCTTCTACGGCTTCTTCTTCTTCTTCTGCTTCTTCGGCTTCTACTTCTCTTTCTGCTTCTGCTTCTCCTATTTTTTTTCTGCTTCTTACGCTGCTTCTCCTTCTGCTGCTTCTTCTACTTCTTCTTCTGCTTCTCTTTTTGCTTCTCCTTCTGCTTCTGCTTCTGCTTCTTCTGTTTCTCCTGCCTGAATTTCTGGTTCTACATCTTCTGCTGCTTCTCCTTCTGATTCTGCTTCTACTTCTGCTTCTGTTTCTGCCTCTTCTGATTCTTCTCTTTCGGCTTCTCCTGTTCCTGCTTCTTGTCCTTCTCCTGCTTCTCTTTCTGCTTCTCATTCCGCTTCTGCTTCTCCTTCTGCTTCTGCTTCTCCTCCTTCTCCTTCTCCTACTTCTGCTTCTCCTTCAGCTTCTGTTTCTTCTGCTTCTCCTGCTCTTCCTTCTGCATCTCCTGCTTGTGCTTGTCCTTATGCTTCTTCTTCTGCTTCTGCTTCTCCTTCTCCTTCTCCTTCTTTTGCTTCTCCTTTTGCTTCTGCTTCTTCTGTTTGTCCTCCTTCTCCTTCTGCTTCTGCTTCTTCTGCTTCTCCTACTTCTCCTTCTGCATCTTCTTCTGCTTCTCTTTCTCCTTCTTCTGCTTCTCCTTCTGATTCTCCTTCTGCTTCTTCTTCTTCTGCTTTACCTGCTTCTCTTTCTGCTTCTCCTTCTGCTTCTCCTTCTGTTTCTCCTTCTCCTTCTTGTTCTTCAGCTTTTCCTTCTGCTTTTCCTACTGCTTCTGTTACAACTGCTACTGCTTCTACTTCTTCTGTTTCTTCTGCTTCTCCTTCTGCTTTTGATTCTCTTTCTGCTTCTGCTTCTCCTTCTGCTTCTCATTCTGCTTCTCCAGATTCTGATTATTCTGCTTCTCCTGCTTCTCCTTCTGCTTCAGGTTCTGCTTCTGCTTCCTCGGATTCTTATGCTTCTTCTTCTCCTGCTTCTGCTTCTTCTGCTTCCCCTCCTTCTCTTTCTGCTTCTCCTTCTGCTTCTTCCGCTTCTCCTTCTGATTCTCCTTCTGCTTCTCCTTCTGTTTCTCCTTCTCCTTCTCGTTCTTCTGCTTTTCTTTCTGCTTCTGCTTCTGCTTCTGCTGCAACTGCTACTGCTTCTTCTGTTTCTTCTGCGTCTCCTTCTGCTTTTGATTCTTTTTCAGCTTCTGCTTCTCCTTCAGCTTCAATCAGCTTCTCCAGA
>NW_012305126.1:0-2859 GCF_000151885.1 Dipodomys ordii
GGGACACAGCGGGACACAGCGGGGACACTGCAGGAACATAGCGGTGACACAGCGGGGTACACAGCAGGGCACAGCAGTGGACAAAGCGGGAACACAGCTGGACACAGCGGGGTACACAGTGGGACACAGGGGGCACACATTGTGGACACAGCAGGGACACAGCGGGACACAGCGGGTCACAGCAGGGGACACAGCGGGGGACACAGCGGGGGACAGCAGAGGACAGAGAGGGGACACAGCGGACACAGCGGGCTACACAGAGGGACACAGCGGGCACACAGTGGGGACACAGCGGGACAAAGCAGGACACAGCGGGGATAGAGCAGGACAGAGCGTGACACAGCGAGGACACATTGGGACACAGCGGGACACAGAGGAACTCAGCGGGAGACACAGCAGTACACAGCGGGAAACAGTGTGACACACCTGGGAGACAGCAGGGACACAGTGGGGGACACAGCACGACACAGCGGGTCACAGCGGGGGACACAGTGGGACACAGCGGGGGACACAGCGAGGACACAGCGGGTCACAGCAGGATACAGCGTGGGACAAAGCAGGAGACAGCGAGGGACAAAGCGAAGACCCAGCTGGACACAGCGGGGTACACAGCGGGACACAGGGGGGGACACAGAAGGGTACACAGCGGGACACAGCGAGAAACACAGCGAGATCACAGCGGGGGCCAAAGCGGGACAACACGGGACACAGTGTGACACAGTGTGACACAGCGGGGACACTGCAGGGGCCCAGCGGGACAAAGCGGGCGACACAGCGGGACACAGCGGGAGACACAGCGGGGGACAGCAGGGGACAGAGAGGGGACACAGCGGGAGACACTAAGGGGGACAGCAGGGGACAGAGAGGGGACACAGCGGGACACAGCAGGAACACAGCTGGACACAGCGGGGTACACAGCGGGACACAAGGGGCACACAGTGGGGACACAGCAGGGGACAAAGCGGGACACAGCGGGGGACACAGCGGGAACATAGCGGGACACAGCGGGGTACAGAGCGGGACACAGCGGAACACAGCTGGGGACATAGCGGGGACAGAGCGGGACACAGCGGGGGACACAGCGAGGACGCAGCGGGACACAGCGGAACACAGCGGGGGACAAAGCAGGAGACAGCGGGGGACACAGCGAGCACACAGCGGGACACAGCAGCCACATAGAGGGGACTCAGCGGGGAACACAGCGGGGGACAAAGAGGGACACCACGGGACACAGTGAGACACAGCGGGACACAGCGGGGCACTGTGGGGACACCGTAGGACAAAGCGGGGGACACAGCGGGACACAGCGGAACAAATCGGGGGACAGAGCGGAGACAGAGGAAGGCCGGAGCGGGACACCTCGGTGACACAGCTGGACACAGCGGGACACAGCGGGGGACACAGCGGGGAACAGCAGAGGACAGAGAGGGGACACAGCGGGACACAGCGGGGACACTGCACGGACACAGCGGTACAAAGCGGGGGACACAGCGGGGACTCAGCGGGGGACACAGCGGGGGACAAAGCGGGACACCACGGAACACAGCGGGTCACAGCGGGAAACAGCGGTGACCCTGTGGGGACACAGCAGGACCCAGTGGGGGACACAGCGGGACACAGCGGGGACTCACCTGGGGACACAGCGAAGGACAAACTGGGACACCACGGGACACAGTGGGACACAGCGGGACACAGCGGGGACACTGCGGGAACATAGCGGGACACAGCGGGGGACACAGGGGGACACAGCGGGACACAGCAGGGACAGAGCGGGACACAGCAGGACACAGCGGGGACACTGCAGGAACATAGCGGGACACAGCGGGGGACACAGCAGGACACAGCAGTGGACACAGCGGGAACACAGCTGGACACAGCGGGGTACACAGTGGGACACAGGGGGCACACAGTGGGGACACAGCGGGGGACACAGCGGGACACAGCGGGTCACAGCAGGGGACAGCAGGGGACACAGCGGGGGACAGCAGAGGACAGAGAGGGAGACAGAGAGGGGACACAGCGGACACAGCGGGGTACACAGAGGGACACAGCGGGCACACAGCGGGGGACACAGTGGAACACAGCGTGGGACACAGCGAGGACACAGCAGGACACAGTGGGACACAGCGAGGACACATTGGGACACAGCGGGACACAGAGGAACTCAGCGGGAGACACAGCAGTACACAGCGGGAAACAGTGTGACACACCGGGGAGACAGCAGGGACACAGTGGGGGACACAGCGGGACACAGCGGGGACACAGCGGGACACAGCGGGACACAGCGGGGGACACAGTGGAACACAGCGTGGGACACAGCGAGGACACAGCAGGACACAGCGGGACACAGCGGCGACACAGCAGGGACACAGCAGGGACACAGCGGGGACACAGCGGGGGACACAGCGGGACACAACGAGGAACACAGCGAGGACACAGCGGGACCCAGCAGGACACAGCGTCGATACAGTGGGGACACAGCAGGACACAGCGGGGTACACAGCTGGGGACACAAAGGGACACAACGGGGGACACAGCGAAGACAAGCGGGACACAGCGGGACACAGCAAGGACACTGCGGGAACATAGCGGGACACAGCGGGGTACACAGAGGGACACAGCGGGACACAGCTTGGGATACACGGAGGACACAGCTGGACACAGTGGGGGACACAGCGAGGACACAGCGTTACAGTGGGGTGCGGGATACAGCGGGGGACAAAGCGGGAGACAGCGGGGGACACAGCGAGGACACAGCGGGACACAGTTGTGACACAGAGGGGACTCAGTGGGGGACACAGCGGGGGACAAAGCAGGACACCACGGGACAGTGTGACACAGCGGGACACAGCGGGGATG
>NW_012305127.1:0-2859 GCF_000151885.1 Dipodomys ordii
CTGTAGGTGATGCTGTTTTTTGTATCTGTAGTAGCATAATGAGATGCAGAAGGATAAACAGAAGCAGATGAAGCTGCAGAAGGTGTAGCATATGCTGTTGTAGATGCAGAAGGAGAAAGCATGTGAATTTTATGATGCATAAGCAGAAGTATGAGATGTAGGTGAAGGAGAAGGAAGAGCTGCAGAAGCAATAGTAGAAGCTGTAGAAGAAGCAGAAGCATAATGAGTAGCAGAAAGTGAAGCAGTAGAAGAAGAAGAAGCAGGTAAAGCAGAAGGAGCAGAAGGAGAAGAAGAAGTTGATGAAGAAGAAGAAGAAGTAGAAGAAGAAGAAGATGAAGAAGAAGAAGAAGAAGAAGAAGAAGAAGAAGAAGAAGAAGAAGAAGAAGAAGAAGAAGAAGGAGAAGAAGGAGAAGAAGGAGAAGGAGAAGGAGAAGCAGTAGAAGCAGAAGAAGCAGAAGCAGGAGAAGCAGAAGCAGGAGAAGCCGAAGCAGAAGAAAAAGAATAAGCATAAGAAGCAGAATCAGAGGGAGAAGCAGAAGAAGGAGAAGCAGAAGCAGAAGAAGCAGCAGAAGCAGAAGCAGAAGAAGATGCAGAAGGAGAAGCAGGAGAAACAGAAGAAGGAGAAGGAGAAGGCGAAAGAGAAGGATTAGGAGTAGGAGAAGCAAAAGGATAAGCAGAAGCAGAAAGAGACGCAGAAGGAGAAGCAGCACGAGAAGTAGGAGAAGCAGGAGAAGCAGAAGCAGGAGAAGCAGAAGAAACAGAAGACGCAGAAGCAGAATGAGAAGCAGAAGGAGAAATTGAAGCAGAAGCAGAAGGAGAAGCAGAAGCAGAAGAAGGAGAAGGAGAAGCAGAAAGAGAAGCAGAAAGAGAAGCACAACGAGAAGCAGGAGAAGCAGAAGCAGGAGAAGCAGAAGCAGAAGAAACATAGGAAGGAGAAGAAGCAGAAGCAGAAGGAGAAGCAGAAACAGAAGGAAAAGCAGAAAGAGAAGCAGGAGAAGCAGAAGAAGCAGCAGCAGGAGAAGCAGAAGCAGAAGAAGCCGAAGAAGCAGAAGCAGAACCTGAAGCAGAAAGAGAAGCAGGAGAAGCAGAAGAAGCAGAATCTGGAGAAGCAGAAGGAGAAGCAGAAGCAGAAAGAGAAGCAAAAGCAGAAGGATAAGCATAAGGAGAAGCAGAAGAAACAGAAGCAGAAGCAGAATGAAAAGCAGAAGAAGGAGAAATTGAAACAGAAGAAGATGCAGAAGGAGAAGCAGAAGCAGAAAGAGAATCAAAAGCAGAAGGAGAAGCAGAAGAAACAGAAGAAGTAGAAGCAGTAGCAGTTGTAGCAGAAGCAAAAGAAAAAGCAGAAGAACAAGAAGGAGAAGGAGAAACAGAAGGAGAAGCATAAAGAGAAGAAGGTAAAGCAGAAGAAGAAGAAGCAGAAGGAGAAGCAGAAGAAGAAGGAGAAGGAGAAGCAGAAGGAGAAGCAGAAGCAGAAGAAGATGCAGAAGGAGAAGCAGAAGAAGCAGAAGCAGAAGGAGAAGCAGGAAAAGCAGAAGAAGCAGAAGCAAAAGGAGAAGCAAAAGAAGGAGAAGGAGAAGCAGAGGCAGAAGAAGAAGCATAAGGAGAAGCAGAAGCAGAAGGAGATGCAGAAGGAGAAGCAGGAGAAGCAGAAGAAGCAGAAGCTGAAGGAGAAGCAGAAGTAGGAGAAGGAGAAGGAGGAGAAGCAGAAGCAGAAGGAGAAGCAGAAGCAGAATTAGAAGCAGGAGGAGGACAAGAAGCAGAAGCAGGAGAAGCCGAAAGAGAAGAAGCAGAAACAGAAGCAGAAGCAGAAGGAGAAGCAGCAGAAGAAGTAGAACAAGAAATTCAGGCAGCAGAAACAGAAGAAGCAGAAGCAGAGGAGAAGCAAAAAGAGAAGCAGAAGGGGAAGTAGAAAAAACAGCAGAAGAAGCAGAAAAACAAGCAGGAGAAGCAGAAGCTGGAAGAGAAGTAGAAGCAGCAGAAGAAGAAGAAGAAGCAGTAGAAGCATAAGAAGCAGAAGCAGGAGAAGCAGAACCAGAAGAAAAAGAAGAAGCATAAGAAACAGAAGCAGAGGGAGAAACAGAAGAAGGAGAAGGAGCAGCAGAAGGTGAAGCAGAAGGAGATGCAGAAGCAGAAAGAGAAGCAGAAATATAAGGAGAAGAAGAAGGAGAAGTTGGAGAATCAGAAGAAGCAGAAGTAGAAAGAGCAGCAGAAGAAGGAGAAGGAGAAGCAGAAGGAGAAGCACAAGCAGGAGAATCAGAAGAAGCAGAAGCGGGAGAAGCAGAAGAAGAAGAAGAAGAAGAAACAGAAGAAGGAGAAGGAGCAGAAGGAGAAGCAGAAGCAGAAGGAGAAGCAGAAAGAGAAGCAGAAGAAGAAGTAGCAGGAGAAGCAGGAGAAAGAGAAGCAGAAGAAACAGAAGAAGCCGAAGAATCAGAAGGAGAACCTGAAGCAGAAGGAGAAGCATAAGCAGCAGAAGCTGGAAAAGCAGAAGCAGAAGAAACAGAACAAGCAGAAGAAGCAGAAGCAGAACGAGAAGCAGAAGAAGAGGGAGAAAGAGAAGGATTAGGAGTAGGAGGAGCAGAAAGAGAATCAGAACCAGAAAGAGAAGCAGAAGGAGAAGTAGAAGGAGAAACAGAAGCAGAAGCAGGAGAAGCAGAAGCAGAAAGAGAAGCACAAGAAGGAGGAATTGAAGGAGAAGGAGAATGAGACGGAGAAGCAGAAAGAGAAGTAGGAGAAGCAGAAGAAGAAGCAGGAGAAGCAGAAACAGAAGAAACAGAAAAAGCAGAAGAAGCAGAAGAAGAAGCAGCAGGAGAAGCAGAAGAAGAAGAAGGAGAAGGAGAAAGAGAAGGATTAGGAGTATGA
>NW_012305128.1:0-2859 GCF_000151885.1 Dipodomys ordii
CAGTGGACACAGCGGGGGACACAGCGAGGTCACAGCAGGACACAGCGAGACACAGCGGGACACAGCGGGGACAGAGCAGTAGACACAGCGGGATACAGCAGGGGACACAGCGGGACACAGAGCGGAACACAGGGAGGACACAGCGGACCCAGCGGGACACAGCGTCGATACAGCGGGGATACAGCGGGGTACACAGCTGGAGACACAATGGGACACAGCGGGGGACACAGCGAGGACACAGCGGGACACAGCTGGGGTCACAGCGGGGGACAAAGCAGGGTACATAGCAGGACACCACGGAACACAGCGGGAAACAGCGGTGACCCTGCAGGGACACAGCAGGACACAGCGGGGGACACAGCAGGACACAGCGGGACACAGCGGGACACAGCGGGGGACAGGGCGGGACACAGAGGGGGACAGAGAGGGGTACACAGCAGGACACAGCGGGGAACACAGCGAGGACACAGCTGGACAAAGCGGGACACAGCGTCGATAAAGCGGGACACAGCGGGACAGAGCGGGGACACAGCGGGACACTGCGGGGACACAGCATTACACAGCGGGACACAGCGGGGACACAGCAGGGACACAGAGGGGGACACAGCGGGACACAGCGAGGACACAGCGGGACACAGCGGGACACAGTGTTGATACAGCGGGGACACAGCGGGACACAGCGGGGTACACAGCTGGGGACACAACGGGACACATCGGGGGACACAGCGAGGACCCAGCAGAACACAGCGTGGGAAACAGCGAGCACACAGCGGGACACAGCGGGACACAGCAAGGACACAGCAGTAGACACAGCGGGACCCAGTGGGGGACATAGAGGGACACAGCGGGGACTCACCGGGGGACACAGCGGGGGACAAACTGGGACACCACGGGACACAGTGGGACACAGCGGGACACAGCGGGGACACTGCGGGAATATAGCGGGACCCAGCGGGGTACACAGAGGGCCACAGCGGGACACAGCAAGGGACACAGTGGGACACAGCGGGACACAGTGGAAGAAACCGGGGGGACACAGCGGGACACAGCGGGGGACACAGCGAGGACACATTGGGATACAGTGGAGACACAGCGGGGCTCAGTGGGGGAAACAGCAGTACACAGCGGGACACAGCAGGACACAGTGGGGGACACAGAGGGGTACACAGTGGGACACACCGGGGAACACAGCGAGTACACAGCGGGACCCAGCAGGACACAGCGTCGATACATCGGGGACACAGCGGGGTACACAGCTGGGGACACAACGGGACACAGCAGGGAACACAACGAGGACACAGCGGAACACAGCCGGGGACACAGCGAGGACACAGCGGGACACAGCGGGGACAGAGAGGGACACAGCGGGGGACACAGCGAGGACACAGAGGGCGACACACCGGGGGACACAGCAGGACAGAGCGGGGAACACAGGAGGACCCTGCGGGACCCAGCGGGACACAGCGGGACACAGCCGGGACACAGCGGGACACAGCGAGGACACAGTGGGACACAGCGGTGACAAGCGGGAGACACAGCCTGAAACAGCGGGGGACACAGCAGGGGACAGAGCGGGACACAGTGGGACACAGTGGGTGACACAGGGGGACACAGGGGCACACAGCGGGGGACACAGCAAGGACACATTGCGACACAGCGGGGACACAGCGAGACTCAGCGGGGGACACAGCAGTACACAGCGGGACACAGCGGGGGACACAGAGGTGTACACAGCGGGACACAGCGGGGAACCCAGCGAGGACACAGCAGGACCCAGCGGGACACAGCGTCGATACAGCAGGGACACAGCGGGACACAGCAGGGTACACAGCTGGGGACACAACGGGACACAGCGGGGGACACACGAGAACACAGCGGAACACAGCAGAGGACACAGCTGTAGACACAGCGGGACAAAGCGGGGAACACAACGGGACACAGAGGGGAACACAGGGGAGGACACAGCGGGACCCAGCGGGACACAGCGTTGATACAACGGGGACACAGCGGGACACAGCAGGGACACAACGGGACACAACGGGGGACACAGCAGGACACAGCGGGGGACACAGCAGGGGACATAGCGGGGCACAACGGGACACAGCAGGGGACACAGCAGGACACAGCGGGGGACACAGCGGGGGACATAGCGGGACACAACGGGGAACAAAGCAAGGACACAGCGGGACACAGCGGCGATACAGCGGGGACACAGCGTTACACAGCGGGGTACACAGCTGGGGAAACAAAGGGACACAGTGGGGAACACAGCCGAACACAGCAGGACACAGTGGGAAAAGTGGGGCAAAACGTGAGACACAGCGGGGAACAGAGCGGGAGACAGCGGGGGACACAGCGAGGACACAGCGGGACCCAGAGGGACACAGCGGGGTACACAGCTGGGGAAACAAAGGGACACAGTGGGGGACACAGCGGGGACACAGCAGGACACAGTGGGAAAAGTGGGGCAAAAGGTGAGACACAGCGGGGAACAGAACGGGAGACAGCGGGGGACACAGCGAGGACACAGCAGGACACAGAGGGCACACAGCGGGGACTCAGCAGGGGACACAGCGGGGGATAAAGCTGGACACCACGGAACACAGCGGGACACAGCGGGAAACAGCAGTGACCCTGCGGGGACAAAGCGGTACACAGCGGGGGACACAGCGGGACACAGTGGGGGACAGAGTGTGGGACACAGCGAGACACAGCAAGGACAAAGCTGGACAAAGCGAGGTACACAGCGGGACACAGCGGGGACACAGTCGGGACACAGCGGGACACAGAGTGTCACAGCAGGGACACAGGGGGACACAGCGGGGGACATAGCGGGACACAGAGGTTACACAGCGAGGA
>NW_012305129.1:0-2858 GCF_000151885.1 Dipodomys ordii
TTCTTCTGCTTCTCTTTCTGCTTCTCCTTTTGCTTCTGCTTCTCCTTCTGCTCCTTCTCCTTCTTCTGTTTCTTCTTCTTCTTCTGCTTCTCCCGCTTCTGCTTCTGCTTCTCCTTCCTTTCCTCTGTTTCTGCTTCTCCTTCTCCTTCTTCTGCTTCTCTATCTGCTTCTGCTTCTTCTGATTCTCCAACTAATCCTTCTTCTTCTACTTCTGTTTCTGCTTCTCTTTCTGTTTCTGCATCTCCTTCTGCTTCACCTTCTGCTGCTCTTTCTTCTTCTGTTTCTCCCTCTGCTTCTGCTTCTTATGCTTCTTCTTTTTCTTCTGCTTCTGCTTCTCCTGCTTCTGCTTCTTATGCTTCTACTGCTTCTTCTTCTGCTTCTGCTTCTTTTGCTTCTACTTCTCTTTCTGCTTCTGCTTCTTCTGCTTGTTTTTCTGCTTCTTCTGCTGCTTCTCCTTCTGCTGCTTCTTCTACTTCTCCTTCTTCTTCTCTTTTTGCTTCTCCTTCTGCTTCTGCTTCTGCTTCTTCTGTTTCTCCTGCCTGAATTTCTGGTTCTACTTCTTCTGCTGCTTCTCCTTCTGCTTCTACTTCTGCTTCTGTTTCTGCTTCTTCTGCTTCTACTCTTTCGGCTTCTCCTGCTTCTGCTTATTGTGCTTCTCCTGCTTCTTTTTCTGCTTCTCATTCCTCTTCTGCTTCTCCTTCTGCTTCTGCTTATCCACCTGCTCCTACTTCTGCTTCTCCTTCAGCTTCTGCTTCTTCTGCTTCTCCTGCTTCTCCTTCTGCATCTCCTTCTGCTTGTGCTCGTCCTTATGATTCTTCTTCTGCTTCTGCTTCTCCTTCTCCTTCTTTTGCTTCTCCTTTTGCTTCTGCTTCTTCTGCTTTTCCTGCTTCTCCTTCTGCTTCTGCTTCTTCTGCTTCTCCTGCTTCTCCTTCTGCATCTTCTTCTGTTTCTGCTTCTCCTTCTCCTTCTTCTGCTTCTCCTTCTGATTCTCCTTGTACTTCTTCTGCTGCTGCTTTACCTGCTTCTCTTTCTGCTTCTCCTTCTGCTTCTCCTTCTGTTTCTCCTTCTCCTTCTTGTTCTTCTGCTTTTCCTTCTGCTTCTGCTTCTGCTACAACGGCTACTGCTTCTACTTTTTCTGTTTCTTCTGCTTCTCCTTCTGCTTTTGATTCTCTTTCTGCTTATGCTTCTCCTTCTGCTTCTCATTCTGTTTCTCCAGATTCTGCTTCTTCTGCTTCTCCTGCTTCTCCTTCTGCTTCAGTTTCTGCTTCTGCTTCTTCGGATTCTTATGCTTCTGCTTCTCCTTCTTCTGCTTCTTCTGCTTCCCCTCCTTCTCTTTCTGCTTCTCCTTCTGTTTCTGCTTCTCTTTCTGCTTCTGCTTCTTGTCCTTCTCCTGTTTCTTCTGCTTCTGCTTCTCCTGTTTCTGCATCTCCTGCTTCTCCTTATGCTGCTCTTTCTGCTTCTCCTGCTGTTTTTCCTTCTCCTGCTCCTTCTTCTGCTTCTCTTTCTGCTTCTCCTTCTGTTTCTCCTTCTCCTTCTCGTTCTTCTGCTTTTCCTTCTGCTTCTTCTTCTGCTTCTGCATCTTCTTCTTCTTCTGCTACTGCCTCTGTTTCTTCTGTTTCTTCTGCTTCTCCTTCTGCTTTTGCTTCTCTTTCTGCTTCTGCTTCTCCTTCTGCTTCTCCAGATTCTGCTTCTTCTGCTTCTCCTGCTTCTCCTTCTGCTTCAGGTTCTGCTTCTGCTTCTTCGGCTTCTTCTGCTTCTGCTTCTCCTGTGCTGCTTCTTCTGCTTCTCCTGCTTCTCTTTCTGCTTTTCCTTCTGTTTCTGCTTCTCCTTCTGCTTCTGCTTCTTCTGCTTCTCCTGCTTCTCGTTCTGCATCTTTTTCTGCTTCTGCTTCTCCTTTTGCTGCTTCTTCTGCTTCTGCTACTCCTTCTTCTGCTTCTCCTTCTGATTCTCATTCTACTTCTCTTTCTGCTGCTCCTTCTCCTTCTTCTGCTTCTCCCTCTGATTCTTCTTCTTATGCTTCTACTTATGCTTCTTCTTCGTCTTCTGCTTCTCCCTCTGATCTTCTTCTTATGCTTCTTCTTCTTCTTCTTCTTCTTCTTCTTCTTGTCATCTTCTTCATCTTCTTCTTCTTCTTCTTCTTCTTCTTCTTCTTCTTCTTCTTCTTCTTCTGTTTCTTCTCCTTATGCTTCTTCTTCTTCTTCTTCTTCTTCTTCTTCTTCTTCTTCTTCTTCTTCTTCTTCTTCTTCTTCTTCTTCTTCTTCTTCTCTTTCTTCTGCTTCTCCTTTTACTGCTTCTTCTGATTCTACTGCTTCTCTTTCTGCTTCTCATTCTGCTTCTGCTACTCCTTCTGCTTCTCCTATTGCTTCTGCGGCTCTTCCTTCTCCTTCTCCTACTTCTACTTCTCCTTCTGCTTCTGCTTCTTCTGCTTCTCCTGCTTCTCCTTATGCATCTTCTTCTGCTTCTGCTTCTCCTTCTGCTGCTTCTTCTGCTTCTGTTTCTCCTTCTGCTTCTCCTTGTGCTTCTTCTGCTTCTCCTTCTGATTCTCCTTCTGCTTTTCCTTCTGTTTCTCCTTATCCTTCTCGTTCTTCGGCTTTTCCTTCTGCTTCTCCTTCTGCTTCTGCTGCAACTGCTACTGCTTCTGCTTCTTCTGTTTCTCCTTCTGCTTTTGATTCTCTTTCTGCTTCTGCTTCTGCTTCTACTTCAGCTTCTCATTCTGCTTCTCCAGATTCTGCTTCTTCTCCTTCTCCTGCTTCTCCTTCTGCTTCAGGTTCTGCTTCTGCTTCTTCGGATTCTTATGCTTCTGCTACTCCTGCTTCTGCTTCTTCTGCTTCCCCTCTTTCTCTTTCTTCTTCTCCTTC
>NW_012305130.1:0-2858 GCF_000151885.1 Dipodomys ordii
TTCTTCTGCTTTTCCTGCTTCTCTTTCTGCTTCTCCTTCTGCTTCTGCTCCTCCTTCTGCTTCTGCTCCTTCTATTTCTTCTGTTTCTTCTTCTTCTGCTTCTCCCGCTCTGCTTCTTCTGCTTCTCGTTCTGCTTCTCTTCGTCGGCTTCTCTTTCTACTTCTCCTTCTGCTCCTTCTGATTCTGCTTCTTCCCCTTCTGCTTTTCCTTCTGCTTCTGCTTCTTCTGCTTCTCCTGCTACTCCTTCTGCATCTCCTTCTGCTTGTGCTTTTCCTTCTGCTTCTTCTTCTTCTTCTGCTTCTCCTTCTTCTGCTTCTCCGTCTGTTTCTGCTTCTTTTGTTTTTCCTGCTTCTCCTACTGCTTCTCATTCTTCTTCTCCTTCTGTTTCTCCTTGTCGTTATTCTGCTATTCCTTCTGTTCTCTATCGGCTTCTGCATCTTCAGCTTCTTCTGCTACTGCTTCTGCTTCTTCTGTTTCTTCTGCTTCTCTTTCTGCTTTTGCTTCTCTTTCTGCTTCTGCTTCTCCTTCTGGTTCTCCTACTTCTCCAGATTCTGCTTCTTCTGCTTCTCCTGCTTCTCCTTCTGCTTCAGGTTCTGCTTCTGCTTCTTCTGCTTCTATTTCTGCTTCTCCTTCTGTTTGTGCTTCTCTTTCTGCTTCTGCTTCTTATCCTTCTTCTACTTCTTTTGATTCTGCTTCTCCTGCTTCTGCTTCTCCTGCTTCTGCTTCTCCTGCTTCGCCTTCTGTTTCTCCTTATGCTTCTCCTTCTTCTGCTTCTCCTTCTGCTTCTGCTTCTCCTTCTGCATCTTCTTCTGTTTCAATTTCTCCTTCTTCTGCTTTTCATTCTGCTTCTGCTTCTCCTGCTTCTGCTTCTTCTGCTTCTCCTGCTTCTCCTTCTGCTTCTCTTTCTGCTTCTGCTTATCCTTCTGTTTCTCCTACTCCTAATACTTCTCTTTCTCCTTCTCCTTCTGCTTCTCCTGCTGCTGCTTCTTCTACTTATTCTGCTTTTTCTGTTTCTTCTGTTTCTGCTTCTCCTGCTTCTTCTTCTTCTGCTTCTCTTCCTTCTCCTTCTGCTTCTCCGTCTCATTCTCCTTCTCCTTCAATTCATCCTTCTTGTGCTTCTCTTTCTGCTTCTGCTTCTCCTGCTTCTTCTTCTGTTTCTCCTTGTGCTTCTCCTTCTGCTTCTCTTTCTGCTTCTGCTTCTCCTTCTGCTCCTCCTACTCCTAATCCTTCTCTTTCTCCCTCTTCTTCTTCTCGTTCTGCTTCTGCTTCTTCTGCTTGTTCGGTTTCTTCTGCTTCTGCTTTTCCAGCTTCTGCTGCTTCTGCTTCTCCTTCTGCTTCAGGTTCTCCTTCTGATTCTTCGGCTTCTTCTGTTTCTTCTGCTTCTGTTTCTCCTGCTTCTCCTGCTTACTGCTTCTTCTGCTTCTCTTTCTGCTTCTCCTTCTGCTTCTGCTTCTCCTTCTGCTCCTTCTCCTTCTTCTGTTTCTTCTTCTTCTTCTTCTTCTTCTTCTTCTTCTTCTTCTTCTTCTTCTTCTTCTTCTTCTTCTTCTTCTTCTTCTTCTTCTTCTTCTTCTTCTTCTTCTTCTTCTTCTTCTTCTGCTTCTCCCGCTTCTGCTTCTTCTGCTTCTCCTGCTTGTGCTTCTCCTTCTGCTTCTCCTTCTCCTTCTTCTGCTGCTCTTTCTGCTTCTGCTCCTTCTGATTCTTCAACTTCTCCTTCTTCTTCTCCTTCTGTTTCTGCTTCTCTTTCTGCTTCTGCGTCTCCTTCTGCTTCACCTTCTGATGCTCCTTCTCCTTCTTCTGTTTCTCCCTCTGCTTCTGCTACTTATGCTTTTTCTTTTTCTTCTGCTTCTGCTTTTCCAGCTTCTGCTGCTTCTGCTTCTCCTTCTACTTCAGGTTCTCCTTCTGGTTCTTGGGTTTCTTCTGTTTCTTCTGCTTCTGCTTCTCCTGCTACTGCTTCTTCTGCTTCTCTTTCTGCTTCTCCTTCTGCTTCTGCTTCTCCTTCTGCTCCTTCTCCTTCTTCTGTTTCTTCTTCTTCTTCTGCTTCTCCCGCTTCTGTTTCTTCTGCTTCTCCTGCTTGTCCTTCCCCTTCCGCTTCTCCTTCTCCTTCTTCTGCTCTTTCTGCTTCTGCTTCTGCGTCTTCTGATTCTCCAACTTCTCCTTCTTCTTCTCCTTCTGTTTCTGCTTCTCTATCTGCTTCTGCATCTCCTTCTGCTTCACCTTCTGCTGCTCCTTCTCCTTCTTCTGTTTCTCCCTCTGCTTCTGCTACTTATGCTTCTTCTTTTTCTTCTGCTTTTGCTTCTCCTGCTTCTGTTTCTTCTGCTTCTACTTCTCTTTCTGCTTCTGCTTCTCCTGCTTGTTTTTCTGCTTCTTCTGCTGCTTCTCCTTCTGCTGCTTCTTCTACTTCTCCTACTGCTTCTCTTTTTGCTTCTCCTTCTGCTTCTGCTTCTGATTCTTCTGTTTCTCCTGCCTGAATTTCTTGTTCTACTTCTTCTGCTGCTTCTCCTTCTGCTTCTGCTTCTACTTCTGCTTCTGATTCTGCTTCTTCTGCTTCTTCTCTTTCGGCTTCTCCTGCTTCTGCTTCTTGTGCTTCTCCTGCTTCTCTTTCTGCTTCTCATTCCGCTTCTGCTTCTCCTTCTGCTTCTGCTTCTCCTCCTTCTCCTTCTTTTACTTCTGCTTCTCCTTCATCTTCTGCTTCTTCTGCTTCTCCTGCTTCTCCTTCTGCATCTCCTTCTGCTTGTGCTTTTCCTTATGCTTCTTCTTCTGCCTCTGCTTCTCCTTCTCCTTCTTTTGCTTCTCCTTTTGCTTCTGCTTCTTCTGCTTTTCCTGCATTCTCCGTCTGATTCTGCTTCTTTTGCCTTTCC
>NW_012305132.1:0-2858 GCF_000151885.1 Dipodomys ordii
TCAGAATCTTATGCTTCTGACTTCTCCTGACTTCAGCTTCTCAGACTTCCCCTCCTTCTCTTTCTAGACTTCTCCTTCAGTATCTAGACTTCTCCTTCTGACCTTCTACTTCTTAGATCCTTCTCCAGATTTGTTCTGACTTATGCTTCTCCTGTTTCTGCATCTCCTGCTCCTCCTTCTGCTGCTCTTTCTGCTTCTCCTGCTGCTTTTCCTTCTCCTGCTCCTTCTTCTGCTTCTCTTTCTGCTTCTCCTTCTGTTTCTCCTTCTCCTTCACCTTCTCGTTCTTCTGCTTCTCCAGATTCTGCTTCTTATGCTTCTCCTGCTTCTCCTTCTGCTTCAGGTTCTGCTTCTGCTTCTTCGGCTTCTTCTGCTTCTGCTTCTCCTGCTGCTGCTTCTTCTGCTTCTCCTGCTTCTCTTTCTGCTTTTCCTTCTGTTTCTGCTTCTCCTTCTGCATCTGCTTCTTCTCCTTCCTATGTTTCTTCTGCTTCTGCTTCTCCTGCTTCTGCTTCTCCTGCTTCTCGTTGTGCTTCTCTTTCTGCTTATCTTCTTCTTCTTCTGCTTCTCCTTCTGCTTCTGCTTCTCCTTCTGCTTCTGCTTCTGCTTCAATTTCTCCTTCTGCTTCTCATTCTGCTTCTGCGTCTTCTGTTTCTTCTGCTTCTCCTGCTTCTGCTTCTCCTGCTTCTCCTACTTCTCGTGCTGCTTCTCCTTCTGCGTCTCTTTCTGCTTCTGCTTATCCTTTTGCTTCTCCTACTCCTAATCCTTCTCTTTCGCCTTCTCTTTCTCCGTCTTCTGCTTCTCCTGCTTCTCCTTCTGCATCTTCTTCTGCTTCTGCTTTTCCTTCTGCTGCTTCTTCTGCTTCTGCTTCTCCTTCTTCTGCTTCTCCCTCTGAATCTGCTTCTTATGCTTATTCTTTTTCTTCTGCTTCTGCTTCTCCTGCTTCTGCTTCTTCTGCTTCTACTGCTTCTTCTTCTCCTTCTCCTTCTTCTTCATCTTCTTCTTCTTCTTCTTCTTCTTCTTCTTCTTCTTCTTCTTCTTCTTCTTCTTCTTCTTCTTCTTCTTCTTCTTCTTCTTCTTCTTCTTCTTCTTCTTCTTCTTCTTCTTCTTCTTCTGTATCTTCTGTTTCTGCTTCTCCTGCTTCTGCATTTGTGCTTCTCCTGCTTCTCTTTCTTCTTCTCATTCTTCTGCTTCTCCTTCTCCTTCTCCTATTGCTTCTGCTGCCCTTCCTTCTCCTTCTCCTTCTCCTACTTCTGCTTCTCCTTCTGCTTCTGCTTCTTCTTCTTCTTCTACTCCTTCTGTTTCTGCTTCTTCTGCTTCTCCTGCTTCTCCTTCTGCATCTCCTTCTGCTTGTGCTTGTCCTTATGCTTCTTCTTCTACTTCTGCTTCTCCTTCTCCGTCTGCTACTGCTTCTTCTCTTTTTCCTGCTTCTCCTTCTGCTTCTCCTGATTCTTCTTCTGTTTCTCCTTCTCCTTCTTGTTCTGCTTTTCCTTCTGCTTCTCCTTCTGCTTCTGCATCTTCAGCTTCTTCTGCTACTGCTTCTGCTTCTTCTGTTTCTTCTGCTTCTCCTTCTGCTTTTACTTCTCTCTCTGCTTCTGCTTCTCCTTCTGGTTCTCCTTCTTCTTCTCCAGATTCTGCTTCTTCTGCTTCTCCTTCGGCTTCAGGTTCTTCTTCTGCTTCTTAAGCTTCTTCTGCTTCTATTTCTGCATCTCTTTCTGTTTCTGCTTCTCCTTCTGCTTCTTCTCCTTCTTCTATTTCTTCTCCTTCTGCTTCTCCCGCTTCTGCTTCTCCTTCTTCTCCTTCTGTTTCTCTTTATGATTTTCCTTCTGCTTCTCCTTCTCCTTCTTCTTCTGCTTCTCCTTCTGCTTCTGCTTCTGCTTCTCCTTCTGCATCTTCTTCTGTTTCAATTTCTCCTTCTTCTGCTTTTCATTCTGCTTCTGCTTCTCCTGCTTCTGCTTCTCCTGCTTCTCCTTCTCCTTCTCTTTCTGCTTCTGCTTATCCTTCTGTTTCTTCTACTCCAAATCCTTCTCTTTTTCCTTCTCCTTCTTCTGCTTCTGCTTCTACTGCTGCTTCCTCTTCTGCTTCTTCTGCTTTTTTTCTTTCTTCTACTACAGATTCTGCTTATTCTGCTTCTCCTGCTTGTCCTTCTGCATCTCCTTCTGCTTGTGCTTGTCCTTATTCTGCTTCTGCTTCTCCTTCTCCTTCTTTTGCTTCTCCTTCTCCTTCTGCTTCTCCTTCTGCTTCTGCTTCAATTTCTCCTTCTGCTTCTCATTCTGCTTCTGCGTCTGCTTCTGCGTCTTCTGTTTCTTCTGCTTCTCCTGCTTCTGCTTCTTCTGCTTCTCCTACTTCGCGTGCTGCTTCTCCTTCTGCTTCTCTTTCAGCTTCTGCTTATCCTTTTGCTTCTCCTACTCCTAATCCTTCTCTCTCGCCTTCATCGTCTTCTTCTTCTGCTTCTCCTGCTGCTTCTGCTTCTGCTTATTCTACTATTTCTGTTTCTTCTGCTTCTGCTTCATATTGTGCTTCTTCTGTTTCTCCTTCTGCTTCAGATTCTGCTTCTGCTTCTTCGGCGTCTCCTGTTTCTTCTGCTTCTGCTTCTCCTGCTTCTTCTGCTTCTCCTGCTTCTCTTTCTGCTTCTCCTTCTGCTTCTGCTTCTCCTTCTGCATCTGCTTCTGCTCTTCTCCTTCTTCTGTTTCTTTTGCTTCTGTTTCTTCTGCTTCTTCTTCTTCTGTTTCTTCTGATTCTACTTCTGCTTCTCTTTCTTCTCCTCTTTCTGCTTCTACTTCGCTTCTTCTGATTCTCCCGCTTCTCCTTCTTCTTCTCCTTCGTTTCGCTTCTCTTTCGCTTCGCTTCTCTTCGCTGCTCCT
>NW_012305133.1:0-2858 GCF_000151885.1 Dipodomys ordii
GGGGGACCAAAGCGGGGACCCCAGCGGGACACCAGTGGGGCACATCGGGACACAACCGGGAGACACAGAGGGGACAGAGCAGGACACAGCAGGGGACACAGCGGGACACAGCCGGGGACACAGAGGGACACAGCGTGGGTACACAGCAAGGACACAGCGGGACACAGCTTGGGACACAGCGGGGACATAGCGGGACACAGCGGGGGACACAGCGAGGACACAGTGGGACACAGCATGGGACAAAGTGGGAGACAGCGGGGCACACAGCGAGGACACAGCAGGACACCGAGGGGACTCAGTGGTGGACACAGCTGGGGACAAAGCAGGACACCATGGGACACAGTGTGACACAGCGGGACACAGCGGGGACACTGCGGGGACACAGCGGGACAAAGCGGGGGACACAGCCTGACACAACGAAGTACACAGCGGGACACAGCGGGCACAAAGCGGGGACACAGCGGGACACAGCAGGACACAGCAGGGACAGAGCGGGACACAGCGGGACACAGCGGGGGACCCAGCGAGGACACGGCGGGACACAGCGGGGGACACAGCGAGGACACAGCGGGGACTCAGCGGGGTCACAGCGGGATACATCGGGACACAGACTGACACAGCGGGACACAGCAGAGGACACAGCGGGACACAGCGGAGGACAGAGCGACGACACAGCAGGACACAGCTGGGACACAGGGGGACTCAGCAGGGTTACAGCGGGACACAACGGGACACAGCAGGACACAGCGTGACACAGCGGGGACACAGCAGGGGCACAGCGGGGGACACAGCGGGACACAACGGGACACAGCGGGGGACACAGTAGGACAGAGCGGGGGACACAGCAGGGGACTGAGGGGGACACCACGAATAACAGAGCAAGGACACAGCGGGACCCAGCGTGACACAGCCTCGATACAGCGGGATTCACAGCGTTACACAGCGGGTTACACAGCTGGGGACACAAAGGGACACAGTGGTGGACACAGCAGGACACAGTGGGACAGAGTGGGACACAGACGGGATAAAGCGTGAGACACAGCGGGGGACAGAGCGGGAGACAGCGGGGGACACAGCGAGGACACAGCGGGACACAGCGGGGACACAGCGGGGACTCAGCTGGGGACACAGCGGGGGACAAAGCGGGACACCACGGAACACAGCGGGACACAGCGCGAAACAGTGGTGACCCTTCGGGGACACAGCGGGGGACACAGCGGGACACAGCGGGTGACACAGCAGAACACAGTGTGGGACACAGCGAGGTCACAGTGGGACACAGCAAGACACAGCATCGAAACAGCGGGGACACAGCGGTACACAGCGGGTTACACAGCTGGGGACACAACGGGACACAGCGGTGGACACAGCGACGACAGAGTGGGACACAGCAGGACACAGCGGGGACACTGCGGGAACATAGCGGGACACAGTGGGGTACATAGCGGGGCACAGCGGGACACAGCTTGGGACACAGCGGGGATACAGCGGGACACAGTGGGGGACACAGCTAGGACACAGCGGGACACAGCGGGACACAATGGGGACACAAAGGGGACTCAGCGGGGGAAACAGCGGGGGAAAAAGGGGACACCATGGGACACAGTGTGACACAGCAGGACACAGAGGGATCACTGCGTCGACACAGCGGGACAAAGCGGGGGAAACAGCGGGACACAGCGGGACACAGCAAGGCACAATGGGGTCACAGCAGTGGACACAGCGGGACACACCGGGGGACAAAGCGGGACACAGCGGGGGACACAGGGGACACAGAGGGGACACAGCGGGGGACACAGCGGGACACAGCGGAGACACAGCGATGACACAGCAGGGACACAGCGGGACCCAGAAGGACACAGCGGGGGACACAGCGGGACACAGCGGGACACAGCGGGGGACACTGTAGGGACACTGCAGGGACACAGTAGGACACAGCGTGGGACAAAGCAGGAGACAGCGGAGGACACAGCGTGGACACAGCTGGACACAGCCGGGACACAGAGGGGACTCAGCAGGGGACATAGAGGGAAAAAAGCGGGACACCACGGGACACAGTAGGACACAGCGGGACACAGAGGGGACACTGCGGGACACAGCCAGGGGACACAGCGGTGGACAGCGGGGGACAGAGAAGGGACACAGCGGGACACAGAGGGGACACAGCTGGACACAGAAGGGTACACAGCGGGACACAGCGGACACACAGCGGGGACAGAGCTGGACACAGAGGGACACAGAATGGACAGAGCGTGACACAGGTGGACACTGAGGGAGACAGAGCGAGGACACAGCCGGACACAGCGAAACACAGCGTGACACAGTGGGGACACAGCAGGGGACACAGCGGGACACAGCAGGGGACACAGCGGGACACAGCGGGACACAGCGTGGACAAAGCGGGACACAGCGGGAGACACAGCGAGGACACAGCGGGACACAGCGGTGACAAAGCGGGACACAGCGGTGGAAACAGCGAGGACACAGCGGGACACAGCGGTGACAAAGCGGGACACAGCGGGGGACACAGCGGGACACAGCGGGACACAGCGTCGATAGAGCGGGGACAGAGCGGGACACAGCGGTGACACAGCGGGACTCAACGGGGGACACTGCGGGACCCAGCGGGACCCAGCGGGGACACAGCAAGGACACAGCGGGGGACACAGCGGGACACAGCGGGGGACACAGTGAGGGACACAGCGGTGGACACAGTGGGACACAGTGGGGAACACAGCGGGACACAGCGGAGACACAGCGGGGACACAGCGGGACCCAGAAGGACACAGCGGGGGACACAGAGGGACACAGCAGAGACACAGCGGGGAACACAGCGGGACACAGCGGAGACACAGCGG
>NW_012305134.1:0-2858 GCF_000151885.1 Dipodomys ordii
CTACTTCTGCTTTTGATTCTCTTTCCGCTTCTGTTTCTCCTTGAGCTTCTCATTCTGCTTCTCCATATTCTGCTTCTTCTGCTTCCCCTGCTTCTCTTTCTGCTTCAGGTTCTGCTTCTTCTTCTTCGGATTCTTATGCTTCTGCTTCTCCTGCTTCTGCTTCTTCTGCTTCCCCTCCTTCTCTTTCTGCTTCTCCTTCTGTTTCTGCTTCTCCTTCTGCTTCTGCTTCTTGTCCTTCTCCTGTATCTTCTCCTTCTGCTTCTCCTGTTTCTGCATCTCCTGCTTCTCCTTCTGCTGCTCTTTCTGCTTCTCCTGCTGCTTTTCCTTCTCCTGCTCTTTCTTCTGCTTCTCTTTCTGTTTCTCCTTCTGTTTCTCCTTCAACTTTTCGTTCTTCTGCTTTTCCATCTGCTTCTGCTTCTGCATCTTCTGCTTCTTCTGCTACTGCCTCTGCTTCTTCTGTTTCTTCTGCTTCTCCTTCTGCTTTTTCTTCTCTTTCTGCTTCTGCTTCTCCTTCTGCTTCTCCAGATTCTGTTTCTTCTGCTTCTCCTTCTGCTTCAGGTTCTGCTTCTGCTTCTTCTGCTTCTTCTGCTTCTGCTTCTCCTGCTTCTGCTTCTTCTGCTTCTCCTGCTTCTCTTTCTGCTTTTCCTTCTGTTTCTGCTTCTCCTTCTGCTTCTTCTCCTTCTTCTGTTTCTTCTGCTTCTGCTTCTCCTGCTACTGCTTCTCCTGCTTCTCGTTCTGCTTCTCTTTCTGCTTCTCCTTCTCCTTCTTCTGCTTCTCCTTCTGCTTCGGCTTATCCTTCTGCTTCTGCTTCAATTTCTCCTTCTGCTTCTCATTCTGCTTCTGCGTCTTCTGTTTCTTCTGCTTCTCCTGCTTCTGCTTCTCCTGCTTCTCCTACTTCTCGTGCTGCTTCTCTTTCTGCGTCTCTTTCTGCTTCTGCTTATCCTTTTGCTTCTCCTACTCCTACTCCTTCTCTTTCGCCTTCTCCGTCTTCTTCTTCTGCTTCTCCTGCTGCTTGTGCTTCTGCTTATTCTACTGTTTCTGTTTCTTCTGCTTCAGCTTCAGATTGTGCTTCTTCTGTTTCTCCTGCTTCAGATTCGGCTTCTGCTTCTTTGGCTTCTCCTGTTTCTTCTGATTCTGCTTCGCCTGCTTCTTCTGCTTCTCCTGCTTCTCTTTCTGCTTCTCCTTCTCTTTCTGCTTCTCCTTCTGCTTCTTCTTCTGCTCTTCTCCTTCTTCTGTTTCTTTTGCTACTGTTTCTTCTTCTGCTTCTTCTTCTGTTTCTTGTGATTCTACTTCTGCTTCTCCTTCTTCTCCTCTTTCTGCTTCTACTTCTACTTCTTCTGATTCTCCTGTTTCTCGTTCTTCTTCTCCTTCTGTTTCTGCTTCTTTTTCTGCTTCAACTTCTCCTTCTGCTGCTCCTTCTCCTTCTCCTTCTTCTGCTTCTCCCACTGCTTCTGCTTCAATTGCTTATTCTTTTTCTTCTGCTTCTGTTTCTCCTGTTTCTGCTTCTTCTGCTTCTACTGCTTCTCCTTATGCTTCTCCTTATGCTTCTCCTTATGCTTCAGGTTCTGCTTCTGCTTCTGCTTATTGTCCTTCTCCTGTTTCTTCTGCTTCTGCTTCTGCTGTTTCTGCATCTCCTGCTTCTCCTTCTGCTACTATTTCTGCTTCTCCTGCTCCTTTTCCTTCTCCTGCTCCTTCTTCTGCTTCTCTTTCTGCTTCTCCTTCTGTTTCTCCTTGTCCTTCTCCTTCTCGTTCTTCTGCTTTTCCTTCTGCTTCTCCTTCTGCATCTTCTGCTTCTTCTGCTACTGCCTCTCCTTCTTCTGTTTCTTCTGCTTCTCATTCTGCTTTTGCTTCTCTTTCTGCTTCTGCTTCTCCTTCTGCTTCTCCAGCTTCTGCTTCTGTTTCTCCTCCTTCTCCTGCTGCTTCAGGTTCTGCTTCTGCTTCTTCGGCTTCTTCTGCTTCTGCTTCTCCTGCTGCTGCTTCTTCTGCTTCTCCTGCTTCTCTTTCTACTTTTCCTTCTGCTTCTGCTTCTCCTTCTGCTTCTGCTTCTTCTCCTTCTTCTGTTTCTTCTGCTTCTGCTTTTCCTGCTTCTGCTTCTCATGCTTCTCGTTCTGCTTCTCTTTCTGCTTCTCTTTCTGCTTCTCCTTCTCCTTCTTATGCTTCTCCTTCTGCTTCTGCTTCTCCTTCTGCTTCTGATTCAATTTCTCCTTCTGCTTCTCATTCTGCTTCTGCGTCTTCTGTTTCTTCTGCTTCTCCTGCTTCTGCTTCTCCTGCTTCTCCTACTTCTCGTGCTGCTTCTCCTTCTGCTTCTCTTTCTGCTTCTGCTTATCCTTTTGCTTCTCCTACTCCTACTCCTTCTCTCTCGCCTTCTCCGTCTTCTTCTTCTGCTTATCCTGCTGCTTCTGCTTATTCTACTATTTCTGTTTCTTCTGCTTCGGCTTCATATTGTGCTTCTTCTGTTTCTCCTGCTTCAGATTCTGCTTCTGCTTCTTCGGCTTCTCCTGTTTCTTCTGCTTCTGCTTCTCCTGCTTCTTCTGCTTCTCCTGCTTCTCTTTCTGCTTCTCCTTCTGCTTCTGTTTCTCCTTCTGCTTCTTCTTCTGCTCTTCTCCTTCTTCTGTTTCTTTTGCTTATGTTTCTTCTGCTTCTTCTTCTTCTGTTTCTTCTGATTCTACTTCTGCTTCTCCTTCTTCTCCTCTTTCTGCTTCTACTTCTGCTTCTTCTGATTCTCCTGTTTCTCGTTCTTTTTCTCCTTCTGTTTCTGCTTCTCTTTCTGCTTCAACTTCTCCTTCTGCTGCTCCTTCTCCTTCTCTTTCTTCTGCTTCTCCCACTGCTTCTGTTTCTGCTTCTTTTGCTTATTCTTT
>NW_012305135.1:0-2858 GCF_000151885.1 Dipodomys ordii
TAGCGGGACACAGCACGCACACAGGGGGACACAGCGGGACACATTCGGGACACAGCAGGGACAGAGCGGGACACAGCGGGACACAGTGGGACCCAGCGGGGGACCCAGCGGGACCCAGCGGGGGACCCAGTGAGGACACTGCGGGACACAGCAGGGAACACAGCGAGGACACAGCGAGACCCAGCGGGACACAGCGTCGATACAGCAGGGATACAGCATTACACAGTGTGGTACACATCTGTGGACACAAGGGGACACAGCGGGACACAGTGGGACACAGCGGGGGACCCAGCGGGACCCAGCGGGGGACCCAGTGAGGACACAGCGGGACACAGCTGGGGACACAGCGAGGACACAGCGGGGGACACAGCGGGACACAACGAGGAACAGCATAGATACAGCGGGGACACAGCGTTACACAGCGTGGTACACAGCTGTGGATACAACGGGACACAGTGTGGGCACAGCGGGACACAGCGGGACTCAGCGGGACACAGCGTCGATACAGCGGGGACAGAGTGGGCCACAGCGGGGTACACAGCTGGGGACACAACGGGGCACATCGGGGGACACAGCAAGTACTCAGCGGAACACAGCGTGGGACACAGTGAGGACACAGGGGGGACACAGCGGGACACAGCAGGAACACAGCAGTAGACACAGCGGGACAAAGCAGGGGACACAGCGGGACACAGCGGGACACAGCGGGGACACAGCGGGACAAGGCGGGGACACAGCGGGATCTCAGCGGGGGACACAGCGGGGGACAAAGCGGGACACCACGGGACACAGCCGGACACAGCGGGGACAAGGGGGAGACAGAGCGGGACACAGCGAGGACACAGCGGGACACAGCGGGGGACACAGCGAGGAAACAGCGGGGGACACTGCGGGACACAGCAGGGAACACAGCGAGGACACAGCGAGACCCAGCGGGACACAGCGTCGATACAGTGGGGATACAGCGTTACACAGTGTGGTACACATCTGTGGACACAAGGGGACACAGTGGGGGCACAGCGGGACACAGCGGGACACAGTGGGACAAAGCAAGGACAAATCGTGAGACACAGCGGGGGACAGAGCGGGAGACAGCGGGGGACACAGCGAGGACACAGCAGGGCACAGCGGGACACAGCAGGGACAGAGCAGGACACAGCGGGACACATCGGGGGACACAGCGGGACACAGCGGGGGACGCAGCGAGGACACAGCGGGACAAAGCGGGACAAAGCAGGGGACACAGTGGTGAAACAGCTGGACACAACGGAGTACATAGCGGGACACAGCACGCACACAGGGGGTCACAGCGTGTCACAGCGTGACACAGCAGGGACAGAGCGGGACACAGCGGGACACAGTGGGACACAGCGGGGGACCCAGCGGGACCCAGCGGGGGACCCAGTGAGGACACAGCGGGACACAGCTGGGGACACAGCGAGGACACAGCGGGGGACACAGCGGGGGACACAGCGGGACACAGCGTGGAACAGCGTAGATACAGCAGGGACACAGCGTTACACAGCGTGGTACACAGCTGTGGATACAACGGGACACAGTGTGGGCACAGCGGGACACAGCGGGTCACAGTGGGACACAGCGGGGACAAAGCGTGAGACACAGCGGGGGACAGAGTGGGAGACAGCGGGGGACACAGGGGGACACAGCGGGGACTCAGCGGGGTCACAGCGGGATACAGCGGGACACAGACTGACACAGCGGGACACAGCAGAGGACACAGCGGGACACAGCGGAGGACAGAGCAAAGACACAGCAGGACACAGCGGGGACACAGGGGGACTCAGCAGGGTTACAGCAGGACACAACGGGACACAGCAGGACACAGCGTGACACAGCGGGGACACAGCAGGGGACACAGCGGGACAAAACGGGACACAGTAGGACAGAGCAAGGGACACAGTGGGGGACAGAGAGGGACAACACGAATAACAGAGCAAGGACAGAGAGGGACCCAGCGGGACACAGCCTCGATACAGCGGGATTCACAGAGTTACACAGCAGGTTACACAGCTGGGGACACAAAGGGACACAGTGGTGGACACAGCGGGACACAGCGGGACAGAGTGGGACACAGATGGGATAAAGCGTGAGACACAGCGGGGGACAGAGCGGGAGACAGCGGGGCACACAGCGAGGACACAGCGGGACACAGCGGGGACACAGCGGAGACACAGCGGGGACTCAGCTGGGGACACAGCGGGGGACAAAGCGGGACACCACGGAACACAGCGGGACACAGCGCGAAACAGCAGTGACCCTGTGGGGACACAGCGGGACACAGCGGGGGACACAGCGGTACACAGCGGGACAGAGTGGGGGACACAGCGGGACACAGAGTGGGATAGAGCGTGAGATACAGCGAGACACATCAGAAACAAAGCTGTACACAGCGGGGTACACAGAGGGACACAGCGGGGAAACAGCGGGGGACACAGCGGGACACAGCGGGGGACACAGCGGGACACAGCGGGGAACACAGCGAGGACACAGCAGGACACAGCGTCGATGCAGCGGGGACACAGCAGGACACAGCGGGGTACACAGCTGTGGACACAACGGGACACAGCGGGGGACACATCGAGGACACAGCAGGACACAGCGGGGACACAGCGGGGACACTGCGGGAACATAGCGGGACACAGCGGGGTACACAGCGGTACACAGCGGGACAGAGCTTGGGACACAGCGGGGATATAGCGGGACACAGCAGGGGACACAGCGTGGACACAGCGGGACACAGCGTGGGACAAAGTGGGAGACAGCGGTGCACACAGCGAGGACACAGCAGGACTCAGAGGGGACTCAGCGGGGGACACAGGTGGGGACAAAGAAGGACA
>NW_012305136.1:0-2858 GCF_000151885.1 Dipodomys ordii
AGAAGGAGAAGCAGGAGAATCAGAAGAAGGAGAAGGAGAAGGCGAAAGAGAAGGATTAGGAGTAGGAGAAGCAAAAGGATAAGCAGAAGGAGAAAGAGACGAAGAAGGAGAAGCAGCACGAGAAGTAGGAGAAGCAGGTGAAGCAAAAGCAGGAGAAGCAGAAGAAACAGAAGACGCAGAAGCAGAATGAGAAGCAGAAGGAGAAATTGAAGCAGAAGAAGAAGCAGAAGGTGAAGCAGAAGCAGAAGCAGAAGAAGGAGAAGGAGAAGCAGAAAGAGAAGCAGAAAGAGAAGCACAACGAGAAGCAGGAGAAGCAGAAGCAGGAGAAGCAGAAACAGAAGAAACATAGGAAGGAGAAGAAGCAGAAGCAGAAGGAGAAGCAGAAACAGAAGGAAAAGCAGAAAGAGAAGCAGGAGAAGCAGAAGAAGCAGCCGCAGGAGAAGCAGAAGCAGAAGAAGCCGAAGAAGCAGAAGCAGAACCTGAAGCAGAAGGAGAAGCAGGAGAAGCAGAAGAAGCAGAATCTGGAGAAGCAGAAGGAGAAGCAGAAGCAGAAAGAGAAGCAAAAGCAGAAGGAGAAGCAGAAGGGGTAGCAGAAGAAACAGAAGAAGCAGAGGCAGTAGCAGAAGAAGCAGAAGATGCAGAAGCAGAAGGAGAAGCAGAAGGAAAAGCAGAAGAACGAGAAGGAGAAGGAGTATGAGAAACAGAAGGAGAAGCAAAAAGAGAAGCAGAAGAAGGAGCAGGAGAAGGAAAAGCAGCAGGAGAAGCAGAAAGAGCAGCAGAAGGAGAAGCAGAAGCAGAAGCAGAAGTAGAAGCAGAAGAAGGAGAAGCAGAAGGAGAAGCATAAAGAGAAACAGAAGGAGAAGCAGGAGAAGCAGAAGCAGGAGAAGCAGAATCAAAAGAAATAGAAGATGGATAAGAAGCAGAAGCAGAAAGAGAAGCAGAAACAGAAGGAGAAGCAGAAATAGAAGCAGAAGAAGCTGAAGAAGCAGAAGCAGAGCCTCAAGCTTAAGGAGAAGCAGGAGAAGCAGAAGAAGCAGAATCTGGAGAAGATGGAGAACCAGAAGGAGAAGCAGAAGCAGAAAGAGAAGCAAAAGCAGAAGGAGAAGCAGAAAGAGAAGCAGAAGAAACAGAAGAAGCAGAAGCAGTAGCAGAAGAAGCTGAAGATGCAGAAGCAGATAGAGAATCAGAAGGAATAGCAGAATAACGACAAGGAGAATTAGAAGGAGAAGAAGACTGAGAAGCAGAAGGAGAAGCAGGAAAAACAGAAGAAGCAGAAACAGACGGAGAAGCAGAAGAAGGAGAAGCAGAAGCAGAAGAAGAAGCAGAAGGAAAAGCACAAGCAGAAGGAGATGCAGAAGGAGTAGCAGGAGAAGCAGAAGTAGCAGAAGGAGAAGAAGAAGGAGAAGAAGCAGAATCAGAAGAAGCAGAAGGAGAAGTAGAAAGAGAAGCCGACGAAGAGAAGCAGAACGAGAAGCAGGAAAGCAGAAGAAGCAGAGCGGGAGAAGCAGAAGAAGAAGAAACAGAAATAGAAGGAGCAGAAGCAGAAGGAGGAGCGAAGCAGAAGGAGAAGCAGAAAGAGAAGCAGGAAAAGCAGAAGAAGCAGAAGCAGGAGAAGCAGAAGCAGAAGAAACAGGAGAAGGACAAGAAGCAGAAGCAGAAGGAGAAGCAGAAACAGAAGGAGAAGCAGAAAAAGAAGGAGGTTAAGCAGAAGAAGCAGAAGCAGGAGAACCAGAAGCATAAGAATCCGAAGAAGCAGAAGAAGAACCTGAAGCAGAAGGAGAAGCAGGAGAAGCAGAAGAAGCAGAATCTGGAGAAGCAGAATGAGAAGCTGAAGGAGAAGCAGAAGCAGAAAGAGAATCAAAAGGAGAAGGAGAAGCGGAAGAAACAGAAGAAGCAGAAGCAGTAGCAGTTGCAGCAGAAGCAGAAGGAGAAGCAAAAGTAAAAGCAGAAGAACGAGAAGGAGAAGGAGAAACAGAAGGAGAAGCAGAAGGAGAAGCAGAAGAAGCAGAAGGAGAAGCAGAAGGAGAAAGAGAAGCAGAAGAAGCAGCAGAAGGAGAAGCAGAAGCAGAAGAAGATGCAGAAGGAGAAGCAGGAGAAGCAGAAGAAGCAGAAGCAGAAGGAGAAGTAGGAGAAGGAGAAGGAAGAGCCGCAGAAGCAATAGGAAAAGCAGAAGAAGAAGCAGAAGCAGAATGAGAAGCAGAAAGAGAAGCAGTTAGAAGAAGAAGAAGCAGGAAAAGCAGAAGCAGCAGAAAGAGAAGAAGAAGAAGAAGAAGAAGAAGAAGAAGAAGAAGAAGAAGAAGAAGAAGAAGAAGAAGAAGAAGAAGAAGAAGAAGAAGAAGAAGAAGAAGGAGAAGGAGAAGGAGAAGGAGAAGCAGTATTAGCAGAAGAAGCAGAAGAAAGAGAAGCAGAAGCAGAAGAAAAAGAATAAGCATAAGAAGCAGAATCAGAGGGAGAAGCAGAAGAAGGATAAGCAGAAGCAGCAGAAGGAGAAGCAGAAGCAGAAGAAGATGCAGAAGGAGAAGCAGGAGAAGCAGAAGACGGAGAAGGAGAAGGCGAAAGAGAAGGATTAGGAGTAGGAGAAGCAAAAGGATAAGCAGAAGCAGAAAGAGACGCAGAAGGAGAAGCAGCACGAGAAGTAGGAGAAGCAGTAGAAGCAGAAGCAGGAGAAGCAGAAGAAACAGAAGACGCAGGAGCAGAATGAGAAGCAGAAGGAGAAATTGAAGCAGAAGCAGAAGCAGAAGGAGAAGCAGAAGCAGAAGGAGAAGCAGAAGAAGGAGAAGGAGAAGTAGAAAGAGAAGCACAACGAGAAGCAGGAGAAGCAGAAGCAGGAGAAGCAGAAGCAGAAGAAACATAGGAAG
>NW_012305137.1:0-2858 GCF_000151885.1 Dipodomys ordii
CTTCTGCTTCTCCTGCTGCTGCTTCTTCTGCTTCTCCTGCTTCTCTTTCTGCTTTTCCTTCTGTTTCTGCTTCTCCTTCTGCTTCTGCTTCTTCTCCTTCTTCTGTTTCTTCTGCTTCTGCTTCTCCTGCTTCTGCTTCTCCTGCTTCTCGTTCTGCTTCTCTTTCTGCTTCTCCTTCTCCTTCTCCTTGTTCTGCTTCTCCTTCTGCTTCTGCTTCTCCTTTTGCTTCTGCTTCTGCTTCAATTTCTCCTTCTGCTTCTCATTCTGCTTCTGCGTCTTCTGTTTCTTCTGATTCTCCTGCTTCTGCTTCTCCTGCTTCTCCTACTTGTCTTGCTGCTTCTCCTTCTGCGTCTCTTTCTGCTTCTGCTTATCCTTTTGCTTCTCCTACTCCTAATCCTTCTCTTTCGCCTTCTCCTTCTTCTTCTTCTGCTTCTCCTGCTGCTTCTGCTTCTGCTTATTCTACTATTTCTGTTTCTTCTGCTTCAGATTGTGCTTCTTCTGTTCCTACTTCTGCGTCTGCTTCTTCTGTTTCTTCTACTTCTCCTTCTGCTTCTCCTTCTGCTTTTGCTTCTCTTTCGGCTTCTGCTTCTCCTTCTGCTTCTCCAGATTCTGCTTCTCCAGATTCTGCTTCTTCTCCTTCTCCTGCTTCTCCTTCTGCTTCAGGTTCTGCTTCTGCTTCTTCGGCTTCTTCTGCTTCTGCTTCTCCTGCTGCTGTTTCTTCTGCTTCTCCTTCTGCTTTTCCTTCTGTTTCTGCTTTTCCTTCTGCTTCTGCTTCTTCTCCTTCTGTTTCTTCTGCTTGTGCTTCTCCTGCTGCTGCTTGTCCTGCTTCTCGTTCTGCTTCTCTTTCTGCTTCTCCCTTTCCTTCTCCTTCTTCTTCTGCTTCTCCTTCTGCTTCAATTTCTCCTTCTGCTTCTCATTCTGCTTCTGCGTCTTCTGTTTCTTCTGCTTCTCCTGCTTCTGCTTCTTCTGCTTCTCCTGCTTCTCGTGCTGCTTCTCCTTCTGCTTCTCTTTCTGCTTCTGCTTATCTTTCTGCTTCTCCTACTCCTAATCCTTTTCTTTTGCCTTCTCCTTCTTCTGCTTCTGCTTCTCTGCTGCTTCTGCTTCTGTTTATTCTACTATTTCTGTTTCTTCTGCTTCTCCTTCATCTTATGCTTCTGATTATCCTTCTGCTTCTCCTACTCCTAATCCCTCTCTTTCAGCTTCTCCTTCTTCATCTCCTCCTTCTCCCTCTGCTTCTACTTCTCAATCTTCTTCTTCTGGTACTTCTTCATCTTCTTCTTCTTTTTCTTCTTCTTCTTATCTTCTTCTTCTTCTTCATCTTCTTCATCTTCTTCTTCTTCTATTTCTGATTTTCCTTCTCTTTCTCCTTCTTCTACTTCTCCTTCTCTTTCTTCTACTTCTCCTTCTTCTACTTCTCCATCTGCTTCTGCTTCTCCTTCTCCTTCTGCTTCTTCTGTTTCTCCTTCTTCTGATTCTTCCTCTTCTTCTTCTTCTTCTTCTTCTTCTTCTTCTTCTTCTTCTTCTTCTTCTTCTTCTTCTTCTTCTTCTGCTTCTTCTGCTTCTTCTGCTTCTTCTGCTTCTCCTCCTCCTCCTCATTCTCCTCCTCCTCCTCCTCCTCATTCTCCTCCTCCTCCTCCTCCTCCTCCTCCTTCTTCTTCTTCTTCTTCCTCTTCTTCTTCTTCTTCTTCTTCTTCTTCTTCTTCTTCTTCTTCTTCTTCTTCTTCTTCTTCTTCTTCTTCTTCTTCTTCTTCTTCTTCTTCTTCTATTTCTGCTTTTCCTTGTCCTTCTCCTTCTTCTACTTCTCCTTCTGCTTCTGCTTCTCCTTCTCTTTCTGCTTCTCATTCTTCTCTTTCTTCTGATTCTTCCTCTTCTTCTTCTTCTTCTTCTTCTTCTTCTTCTTCTTCTTCTTCTTCTTCTTCTTCTTCTTCTTCTTCTTCTTCTTCTTCTTCTTCTTCTTCTCTTCTCCTTCTTCTTCTCTTTCCTCTGCTTCTGTTTTTCCTGCTTCTTCAGCTTCTCCTGCTTCTCTTTCTGCTTTTCCTTCTGTTTCTGCTTCTCCTTCTGCTTCTGCTTCTTCTCCTTCTTCTGTTTCTTCTGCTTCTGCTTCTCCTGCTTCTCGTTCTGCTTCTCTTTCTTCTTCTTCTTCTTGTTCTTCTTCTTCTTCTTCTGTATCTTCTGTATCTTCTGTTTCTGCTTCTCCTGCTTCTGCATTTGTGCTTCTCCTACTTCTCTTCCTTCTTCTCATTCTTCTGCTTCTCCTTCTGCTTCTCCTATTGCTTCTGCTGCCCTTCCTTCTCCTTCTCCTTCTCCTACTTCTGCTTCTTCTTCTGCTTCTGCTTCTCCTGCTTCTCCTTCTGCATCTTCTTCTGCTTCTGCTTCTCCTTCTGCTGCTTCTTCTGCTTCTGCTTCTGCTTCTCCTTCTTCTGCTTCTCCTTCTGATTCTCCTTCTGCTTCTCCTTCTCCTTCTCGTTTTTCTGCTTTTCCTACTGCTTTTCCTTCTGCTTCTGCTACAATGACTACTGCTTCTGCTTCTTTTGTTTCTTCTGCTTCTACTTCTGCTTTTGATTCTCTTTCTGCTTCTGCTTCTCCTTCTGCTTCTCATTCTGCTTCTCCAGATTCTGATTCTTCTTCTTCTCCTGCTTCAGGTTCTGCTTCTGCTTCTTCGGATCCTTATGCTTCTGCTTCTTCTGCTTCCCCTCCTTCTCTTTCTGCTTCTCCTTCTGTTTCTGCTTCTCTTTCTGCTTCTCCTTCTGCTTCTCCTTCTGCTTCTGCTACTTCTCCTTCTTCTGTTTCTTCTTCTTCTGCTTCTCCTGCTTCTCGTCTGCTTCTCTTCGTCTGCTTCTCTTTCTGCTTCTGCTTCC
>NW_012305138.1:0-2857 GCF_000151885.1 Dipodomys ordii
CATGTGTCCGCTGTGTCCTGGCTGTGTCCCACGCCGTGTTCCACTGTGTGTTTGCTGTGTCCCCCGTTGTGTCCCTTTGTGTCCCCAGCTGTGTACCCCACTGTGTCCCGCTGTATCCCCGCTGTATCGACGCTGTGTCGCGCTGAGTCCTGCTGTGTCCCCGCTGTGTCCCGCTGTGTCCCGCTGTGCCCCCAATGTGTCCCTTTGTGTCCCCCGCTGTGTCCCGCTGTGTCTCCTGCTGTTTCCTGCTGTGTCCACTGCTGTGTCCCCTTTGTGTCCCGCTGATTGCCCCGCTATGTCCCGCTGTGTCCTCGCTGTGTCCCACGCTGTGTCCCACTGTGTCCTCGCTGTGTCCCCCGATGTGTCCCACTGTGTCCCCCGGTGTGTTCCACTGTGTCCCGCTGTGTCCCCGCTGTATCGACGCTGTGTCCCGCTGTGTACCGCTGTGTCCTCGCTGTGTTCCTCGCTGGGTCCCACTGTGTCCCCGCTTTGTCCCCCGCTGTGTCCCACTGTGTCCCGCTGTGTACCCTGCTGTGTCCCGCTATGTTCCCACAGTGTCCCCGCTGTGTCCCGCTGTGTACCCCTCTGTGTCCCCCTCTGTGTCCCGCTGTGTCCCCCGCTGTGTCTCCCAGTGAGTCCCTGCTGTGTCCCCGCTGTGTCCTGCTGTGTCCATCCTGTGTCCCCCGCTGTGTCCCGCTGTGTCCCCTGCTGTGTCCCGCTGTGTCCTCGCTGTGTTCCCCTCTGTGTCCCGCTGTGTACCCCTCTGTGTCCCCCTCTGTGTCCCGCTGTGTCCCCGTTGTGTCCCGCTGTGTCCTGCTGTGTCCCGAACTGTGTAATGCTGTGTCCCTGCTGTGTCCCGCTGTTTCCCCGCTGTATCAACGCTGTGTCCCACTGGGTCCCGCTGTGTCCTCGTTGTGTTCCCCGCTGTGTCCCGCTGTGTACCCCTCTGTGCCCCCTCTGTGTCCCGCTGTGTCTACTGCTGTGTCCCTGCTGTGTCCCGCTGTGTCCCGCTGTGTCCCGCTGTGTCCTCGCTGTGTCCCACGCTGTGTTCTGCTGTGTCCTCGCTGTGTCCCCCGCTGTGTCCCGCTGTGTCCTTGCTGTGTCCCACGCTGTGTTCCGCTGTGTCTTCTTTGTGTCCCCCGATGTGTCCCTTTGTGTCCCAAGCTGTGTAACCCGCTGTGTCCCGTTGTATCCCCGCTGTATCGAGGCTGTGTCCTGCTGGGTCCCTCTGTGTCCTCGCTGTGTTCCCCGCTGTGTCCCGCTGTGTACCCCTCTGTGTCCCCCTCTGTGTCCCGCTGTGTCCCCCGCTGTGTCCCGCTGTGTTCCTCTGTGTCCCGCTGTGTATTGCTGTGTCCCCCGCTGAGTCCCGCTGTGTCCCCGCTGTGTCCCGTTGTTTCCCACCTGTTTCCCCCAATGTGTCCGGCTGTGTCCTGCTGTGTCCCCCGCTGTGTCCCCCGTTGTGTCCCGCTGTGTCCCGTGTTGTGTCCCTCTGTGTCACTGCTGTGTCCCCGTTGTGTCCCTCTGTTTCCCCCGCTATGTCCCGCTGTGTCCTCGCTGTGTCCCCCGCTGTGTCCCGCTGTGTCCTCGCTGTGTCCCCCGCTGTGACCCGCTGTGTCCTTGCTGTGTCCCACGCTGTGTTCCGCTATGTCTTTCTTGTGTCCCCCGATATGTCCCTTTGTGTCCCCAGCTGTGTACCCCTCTGTGTCCCCCTCTGTGTCCCGCTGTGTCCCCCGCTGTGTACCGCTGTGTCCCGTTGTGTCCCGCTGTGTACTGGTGTGTCCCCCGCTGAGTCCTGCTGTGTCCCGCTGTGTCCCACCTGTGCCCCCGCTGTGTCCGGCTGTGTCCTGCTGTGTCCCCCGCTATGTCCCCCGCTGTGTCCCGCTGTGTCTCGTGCTGTGTCCCGCTGTGTCCACTGCTGTGTCCCAATTTTGTCCCGCTTTTTCCCCCGCTATGTCCTGCTGTGTCCTCGCTGTGTCCCCCGCTGTGTCCCGCTGTGTCCTTTCTGTGTCCCCCGCTGTATCCCGCTGTGTCCCCCGCTGTGGCTCACACTTTGTCCATTCTGTGTCCACTGTGTCCGGCTGTGTCCCGCTGTGTCCCCCACTGTGTCCCTTTGTGTCCCAAGCTGTGTACCCCACTGTGTCCCGCTGTGTCCCCGCTGTATCGACGCTGTGTCCCGCTGGGTCCTGCTGTGTCCTCGCTGTGTCCCCCGCTATGTCACGCTGTGACCCCCGCTGTGTCGTCCCGGTGTGTCCCCTGCTGTGTCCCGCTGTGTCCCGCTCTGCCCCGCTGTGTCCCACTGTGTCCTGCTGTGTCCTCGCTGTGTCCCTGCTGAGACCCGCTGTTTCCCGCTGTGTCCCCGCTATGTCCCCACTGTGTCCCTCCTGTGTCCCCTGCTGTGTCCCCTGTGTCCCCCTTTGTACCTGCTGGAACCCGCTGTGTCCCACTGTGTCCCCGCTGTGTCCTGCTGTGTACCCCGCTGTGTTCAGCTTGGTCCCCGCTGTGTCTCGCTGTGACCCACCCTCTGTCCCCCACTGTGTTCCGCTGTGTCCCCTGCTGTGTCCCGCTGTGTCACCCACTGTGTCCCGCTGTATCCCCGCAGGGTCACCGCTGTTTCCCACTATGTCCCGCTGTGTTCCGTGATGTCCCGGTCTGTCCCCCGCTATGTCCCCCGCTTTGTCCCCGCTGTGTCCCGCTGTGTCCCGCTGTGTCCCCCGCTGTTTCCCGTTGTGTCTCCAGCTGTGTACCCCGCTGTGTCCCTCTGTGTCCCCCGCTGTGTCCCGCTGTGTCCCGCTATGTCCTGCTGTGTAATGCTGTGTCCCCCGCTGAGTCCCGCTGTGTCCCCGCTGTGTCTACTGCT
>NW_012305139.1:0-2857 GCF_000151885.1 Dipodomys ordii
TCTGCTTCTTCTGCTTCTCCTGTATCTCCTTATGCTTCAGGTTCTGCTTCTGCTTCTTCGGCTTCTTCTGCTTCTGCTTCTCCTGCTGCTGCTTCTTCTGCTGCTCCTGCTTCTATTTCTGCTTTTCCTTCTGTTTCTGCTTCTCCTTCTGCTTCTGCTTCTTCTCCTTCTTATGTTTCTTCTGCTTCTGCTTCTCCTGCTTCTGCTTCTCCTGCTTCTCGTTGTGGTTCTCTTTCTGCTTCTCTTTCTGCTTCTGCGTCTTCTGTTTCTTCTGCTTCTCTTGCTTCTGCTTCTCCTACTTCTCGTGCTGCTTCTCCTTCTGCGTCTCTTTCTGCTTCTGCTTATCCTTTTGCTTCTCCTACTCCTAATCCTTCTCTTTCGCCTTCTCCTTCTTGTTCTTCTGCTTGTCCTGGTGCTTCTGCTTCTGCTTATTCTACTATTTCTGTTTCTTCTGCTTCTGCTTCAGATTGTGCTTCTTCTGTTTCTCCTTCTGCTTCAGATTCTGCTTCTGCTTCTTCGGCTTCTCCTGTTTCTTCTGCTTCTGCTTCTCCTGCTTCTTCTGGTTCTCCTGCTTCTCTTTCTGCTTCTCCTTCTGCTTCTGCTTCTCCTTCTGCTTCTGCTTCTGCTCTTCTCCTTCTTCTGTTTCTTTTGCTTCTGTTTCTTCTGCTTCTTCTTCTTCTGTTTCTTCGGATTCTACTTCTGCTTCTCCTACTCCTTCTCTATCTGCTTCTTCTGATTCTCCTGCTTCTCCATCTTGTTCTCCTTCTGTTTCTGCTTCTCTTTCTGCATCTGCTTCTCCTTCTGCTGCTACTTCTCATTCTCCTTCTTCTGCTTCTCTCACTGCTTCTGCTTTCTGCTTCATTTGCATATTCTTTTTCTTCTGCTTCAACTTCTCCTGCTTCTGCTTCTTCTCCTTCTACTGCTTCTCCTTATATTTCTCCTTATGCTTCTCCTTATGCTTCTCCTTATGCTGCTTCTTCTTCTTCTTCGTCTTCTTCTTCTTCTCTTTCTTCTGCTTCTTCTTTTCCTGCCTCTTCTGCTTCTACTGCTTCTCTTTCTGCTTCTTGTCCTTCTCCTGTTTCTTCTCCTTCTGCTTCTCCTGCTTCTGCTTCTTCTGATTTTCCTGCTTCTCTTTCTGCTTCTCCTTCTGCTTCTCCTTCTGCTTCTGCTCCTTCTCCTTCTTCTGTTTCTTCTTCTTCTGCTTCTCCCGCTTGTGCTTCTTCTGCTTCTCCTGCTTCTCGTTCAGCTTCTTTTCGTCGGCTTCTCTTTCTATTTCTCCTTCTGCTTCTTCTGATTCTGATTCTTCTCCTTCTTCTTCTCCTTCTGCTTCTGCGTCTTCTGCATTTCCTGCTTCTCCTTCTGCATCTCCTTCTGCTTGTGCTTTTCCTTCTGCTTCTTCTTCTGCTCCGGCTTCTCCTTCTCCTTCTTCTGCTTCTCCGTCTGCTTCTGTTTCTTCTGCTTTTCCTGCTTCTCCTTCTGCTTCTCCTTCTATTTCTCCTTCTCGTTATTCTGCTATTCCTTCTGCTTCTCTTTGTGCTTCTGCATCTTCAGCTTCTTCTGCTACTGATTCTGCTTCTTCTGTTTCTTCTGCTTCTCCTTCTGCTTTTGCTTCTCTTTCTACTTCTGCTCCTCCTTCTGGTTCTCCTTCTTCTTCTCCAGATTCTGCTTCTTCTGCTTCTCCTTCTGCTTTAGGTTCTGCTTTTGCTTCTTCGGCTTCTTCTGCTTCTTTTTCTGCTTCTCTTTCTGTTTCTGCTTCTCTTTCTGCTTCTGCTTCTTCTCCTTCTTCTATTTCTTCTGATTCTGCTTCTCCTGCTTCTGCTTCTCCTGCTTCTCCTTCTGTTTCTCTTTATGCTTCTCCTTCTGCTTCTCCTTCTTCTGCTTCTACTACTGCTTCTGCTTCTCCTTCTGCTACTGCATCTTCTGCTTCTTCTGCTACTGCCTCTGCTTCTTCTGTTTCTTCTGCTTCTCCTTATGCTTCTCCTTCTGCTTTTGCTTCTCTTTCTGCTTCTGATTCTCCTTCTGCTTCTCCAGATTCTGCTTCTTCTGCTTCTCCTGTATCTCCTTATGCTTCAGGTTCTGCTGCTGTTTCTTCGGCTTCTTCTGCTTCTGCTTCTCCTGCTGCTGCTTCTTCTGCTGCTTCTGCTTCTATTTCTGCTTTTCCTTCTGTTTCTGCTTCTCCTTCTGCTTCTGCTTCTTCTCCTTCTTATGTTTCTTCTGCTTCTGCTTCTCCTGCTTCTCGTTGTGCTTCTCTTTCTGCTTCTCTTTCTGCTTCTCTTTCTGCTTCTCCTTCTCCTTCTCCTTCTTCTGCTTCTCCTTTTGTTTCTCCTTCTCCTTCTGCTTCAATTTCTCCTTCTGCTTCTCATTCTGCTTCTGCGTCTTCTGTTTCTTCTGCTTCTCTTGCTTCTGCTTCTCCTGCTTCTCCTACTTCTCGTGCTGCTTCTCCTTCTGCGTCTCTTTCTGCTTCTGCTTATCCTTTTGCTTCTCCTACTCCTAATCCTTCTCTTTCGCCTTCTCCTTCTTGTTCTTCTCCTTGTCCTGTTGCTTCTGCTTCTGCTTATTCTACTATTTCTGTTTCTTCTGCTTCTGCTTCAGATTGTGCTTCTTCTGTTTCTCCTTCTGCTTCAGATTCTGCTTCTGCTTCTTCGGCTTCTCCTGTTTCTTCTACTTCTGCTTCAACTGCTTCTTCTGGTTCTCCTGCTTCTCTTTCTGCTTCTCCTTCTGCTTCTGCTTCTCCTTCTGCTTCTGCTTCTGCTCTTCTCCTTCTTCTGTTTCTTTTGCTACTGTTTCTTCTGCTTCTTCTTCTTCTGTTTCTTCGGATTCTACTTCTGCTTCTCCTTCTTCTCCTTCTCTTCTGCTT
>NW_012305140.1:0-2857 GCF_000151885.1 Dipodomys ordii
TCAGCATAAGGAGAAGCACAAGCAGAAGGAGATCGCAGAAGGAGAACCAGGAGAAGCAGAAGAAGCAGAATCTCGAAGGAGAAGCAGAAGTAGGAGAAGGAGAAGGAGGAGAAGCAGAAGCAGAAGGAGAAGCAGAAGCAGAATGAGAAGCAGAAAGAGAAGCAGGAGGAGGACAAGAAGCAGAAGCAGGAGAAGCCGAAAGAGAAGAAGCAGAAACAGAAGCAGAAGGAGAAGCAGAAGCAGAAGGAGAAGCAGCAGAAGAAGTAGAACCAGAAATTCAGGCACGAGAAACAGAAGAAGCAGAAGCAGAAGGAGAAGCAAAAAGAGAAGCAGAAGGGGAAGTAGAAAAAACAGCAGAAGAAGCAGAAAAACAAGCAGTTGAAGCAGAAGCAGGAAGAGAAGTAGAAGCAGAAGAAGCAGAAGAAGCAGAAGAAGAAGAAGAAGAAGAAGAAGAAGAAGAAGAAGAAGAAGAAGAAGAAGAAGAAGAAGAAGAAGAAGAAGAAGAAGAAGAAGAAGAAGAAGAAGCAGAAGCAGGAGAAGCAGAACCAGAAGAAAAAGAAGAAGCATAAGAAGCAGAAGCATAGGGAGAAACAGAAGAAGGAGAAGGAGCAGCAGAAGGTGAAGCAGAAGGAGACGCAGAAGCAGAAAGAGAAGCAGAAATAGAAGGAGAAGAAGAAGGAGAAGTTGGAGAATCAGAAGAAGCAGAAGCAGAAAGAGCAGCAGAAGAAGGAGAAGGAGAAGCAGAAGGAGAAGGACAAGCAGGAGAAGCAGAAGCGGGAGAAGCAGCAGAAGAAGAAGAAACAGAAGAAGGAGAAGGAGCAGAAGGAGAAGCAGAAGCAGAAGGAGAAGCAAAAAGAGAAGCAGAAGAAGCAGTAGTAGGAGAAGCAGAAGCAGAAGAAACAGAAGAAGCTGAAGAAGCAGAAGGAGAACCTGAAGCAGAAGGAGAAGCAGAAGCAGCAGAAGCTGGAAAAGCAGAAGCAGAAGAAACAGAACAAGCAGAAGAAGCAGAGGCAGGACGAGAAGCAGAAGAAGAAGGAGAAAGAGAAGGATTAGGAGTAGGAGGAGCAGAAGCAGAATAAGAAGCAGAAAGAGAAGCAGAAGGAGAAGCAGAAGGAGAAACAGAAGAAGCAGAAGCAGGAGAAGCAGAATGAGAAGCACAAGAAGGAGAAATTGAAGGAGAAGGAGAATGAGACGGAGAAGCAGAAGCAGAAGTAGGAGAAGCAGAAGAAGAAGAAGCAGGAGAAGCAGAAGCAGAAGAAACAGAACAAGGAGAAGAGCAGAAGCAGAAGCAGAAGGAGAAGCAGAAGAAAGAGAAGCTGAAGCAGAAGAAGAAGAAACAGAAAAAGCGGAAGAAGCAGAAGAAGAAGCAGCAAGAGAAGCAGAAGAAGAAGAATAAGAGAAGGAGAAAGAGAAGGATTAGGAGTAGGAGAAACAGAAGGATAAGCAGAAGCAGAAAGAGAAAGGGAAGGAGAAGCAGGAAAAGCAGAAGAAGCAGAAGCAGGAGAAGCAGAAGCAGAATGAAAAGCAGAAGAAGGAGAAATTGAAACAGAAGAAGATGCACAAGGAGAAGCAGAATCAGTAGTAGAAGCAGAAGAAGGAGAAGCAGAAGGAGAAGCATAAAGAGAAACAGAAGAGAAGCAGGAGAAGCAGAAGCAGGAGAAGCAGAAGCAGAAGAAATAGAAGAAGGAGAGAAGCAGAAGCAGAAATAGAAGCAGAAACAGAAGGAGAAGCAGAAATAGAAGCAGAAGAAGCCGAAGAAGCAAAAGGAGAACCTGAAGCAGAAGGAGAAGCTGGAGAAGCAGAAGAAGAAGAATCTGGAGAAGAAGAAGGAGAACCAGAAGGAGAAGCAGAAGCAGAAAGAGAAGCAAAAGCAGAAGGAGAAGCAGAAGAAACAGAAGAAGCAGAAGCAGTAGCAGAAGAAGCTGAAGATGCAGAAGCAGAAAGAGAAGCAGAAGGAATAGCAGAAGAACAAGAAGGAGAAACAGAAGGAGAAGCACAAGGAGAAGCAGAAGGAGAAGCAGGAAAAGAAGAAGAAGCAGAAGCAGACGGAGAAGCAGAAGAAGGAGAAGGAGAAGCAGAAACAGAAGAAGAAGCAGAAGGAAAAGCACAAGCAGAAGGAGATGCAGAAGGAGAAGTAGGAGAAGCAGAAGAAACAGAAGCAGAAGGAGAAGAAGAAGGAGAAGAAGCAGAATCAGAAGAAGCAGAAGCAGAAATAGAAAGAGAAGCCGACGAAGAGAAGCAGAACGAGAAGCAGGAGAAGCAGAAGAAGCAGAAGCGGGAGAAGCAGAAGAAGAAGAAACAGAAGAAGGAGAAGGAGCAGAAGGAGAAGCAGAAAGAGAAGCAGGAAAAGCAGAAGAAGCAGAAGCTGGAAAAGCAGAAGCAGAACAAACAGAACAAGCAGAAGAAGCAGAAGCAGGACGAGAAGCAGAAGAAGAAGAAGGAGAAAGAGAAGGATTAGGAGTAGGAGGAGCAGAAGAAGAAGAATCTGGAGAAGAAGAGGGAGAACCAGAAGGAGAAGCAGAAGCAGAAAGAGAAGCAAAAGCAGAAGGAGAAGCAGAAGAAACAGAAGAAGCAGAAGCAGTAGCAGAAGAAGCTGAAGATGCAGAAGCAGAAAGAGAAGCAGAAGGAATAGCAGAAGAACAAGAAGGAGAAACAGAAGGAGAAGCAGAAGGACAAGCAGAAGGACAAGCAGGAAAAGAAGAAGAAGCAGAAGCAGACGGAGAAGCAGAAGAAGGAGAAGGAGAAGCAGAAGCAGAAGAAGAAGGAAAAGCACAAGCAGAAGGAGATGCAGAAGGAGAAGCAGGAGAAGCAGAAGAAACAGAAGCAGAAGGAGAAGAAGAAGGAGAAGAAGCAGAAT
>NW_012305141.1:0-2857 GCF_000151885.1 Dipodomys ordii
CGGGGGACAGCGGAGACAGAGAGGGGCCCAAAGCGAGACACAGCGGTGATATTGCTGAACACAACGGAGTACACAGCGGGACACAGCGGGCACACAGCGGGGACACAGCGGGACAGAGCGGGACACAGCAGGGAACACAGGAAGGAAACAGCGGGACCCAGTGGGACACAGCGTCGATACAGCAGGACACAGCGGGGTACACAGCTGGGGACACAACGGGACACAGCGGGAGATACAGCGAGGACACAGTGTGACCCAGCAGGACACAGCGGGGACCCAGCGGGACCCAGCGGGGAAACCAGCGAGGACATAGTGGGACACAGCGGGGGACACAGCGAGAACACAGTGGGGGACACAGCGAGGACACAGCGGGACCCAGCGGGACACAGCGTCGATACAGCGGGCACACAGTGTTACACAGCGTGGTACACAGCTGTAGACACAACGGGACTCAGTGGGGGCACAGCGGGACACAGCGGGACACAGTGGGACACAGCGGGGACAATGCGTGAGACACAGCGGGGGACAGAGCTGGAGACAGCGGGGGACACAGCGAGGACACAGTGGGACACAGCGATGACAAGGCGGGGACTCAGCGAGGGACACAGCGGGGGACAAAGAGGGACACCACGGAACACAGCGGGACACAGCGGGAAACAGCAGTGACCCTGCCTGGACACAGTGGGACACAGCGGGGGACACAGCGGGGGACAGTGGAGACAGAGAGTGGCCACAGCGAGACAAGGCGTTGACATAGCTGGACACAGCGGGGTACACAGCGGGACACAGCGGGCACACAGCGGGGACACAGCGGGACACAGCGGGGACACAGTAGGACACAGCGGGACAAAGCGGGCGACACAACGGGACACAGCTGGCGACACAACGGAAAACAGCAGGCACACAGCGGGGACACAGCGGGACACAGAGGGACACAGCAGGTACAGAGCGGGACACAGCCGGACACAGCGGGACAGAGCGGGGGGCACAGCGGGACACAGTGGGGGACCCAGTGAGGACACAGCGGGACACAGCAGGGGAGACAGCGAGGACACAGCGGGGGACACAGCGGGGGACACAGCGGGACACAGCAGGGAACACAGCGAGGACACAGTGGGACACAGCGGGGTACACAGTGAGGACACAGCAGGACACAGCCGGGGAAAAAGCGGGACATAGCGGGGGCACAGCAGTGGACAAAGGGGACACAGCGGGGGACACAGCCGTACACAGCGGGGGAAACACTGGGGGACACAGCGGGACACAATGGGACACAGCGGGGAACACATGGGGGACACAGCGGGACACAGCGAGGACACAGCGGGACTCAGCGGGGGACACAGCAGTATACAGCAGGACACAGCGCGGACACAGCAGGGACACAGCGGGCTACACAGCGGGACACAGCGGGACACAACGGGGAACACAGCGGGACACAGAGGGGGACACAGAGGGGTACACAGCGGGACACAGCTAGGAACACAGCGGGTCACAGCGGGACACAGCGGGAACACAGCTTGACACAGCGGGGTACACAGTGGGACACAGGGGGCACACAGTGGGGACACAGCGGGGGACACAGCGGGACACAGCAGGTCACAGTGGGGGACACAGCGGGGGACACAGCAGGGGACAACAGAGGACAGAGAGGGGACACAGCGGCGACACAGAGGAGACGCAGCTGGGGACACAGCGTGGGACAAAATGGGACACCACGGAACACAGTGTTACACAGCGGGACACAACGGGGACACTGCGGGACACAGAAAGATAAAGCGGGGGACACAGCGGGACACAGCGGGGGACAGCGGGGGACACAGCGGGACACAGTGGGCTACCCAGTGAGGACACAGCGGGACACAACAGGGGACACAGCGAGGACACAGCGGGGGACACAGCAGGGGACACAGCGAGACACTGGGGAACACAGCGAGGACACAGAGGGACACAACGGGACACAGCGTCGATACAGCGGGGAGGCAGCGTTACATAGCGTGGTACACACTGTGGACACAACGGGACACAGTGGGGGCACAGCGGGACACAGCGGGACACAGTGGGACACAGCGGGGAGACAGCATGTACACAGCGGGACACAACAGGACACAGCGGGTCACAGCGGGGAACACAGCAGGTCACAGCGGGGGACACAGCGAGGACACAGCTGGTCACAGCGGGACACAGCGTGGGACAAAGCAGGAGACAGCGGGGGACACAGCGAGGACACAGCTGGACACAGCGGGGTACACAGCAAGACACAGCGGGGGACACAGAGGGGTACACAGCGGGACACAGCGGGGGACACAGCGGGACACAGCGGGGTACACAGCTGGGAACACAACGGGACACAAAGGGGGACACAGCAAGGACACACCAGAACACAGCGTGGGACACAGTGAGGACACAGCGGAAAACAGCAGGGACACAGCGAGGACTCACCGGGGGACACAGCGGGGGACAAAGCGGGACAACACGGGACACAGTGTGACACAGTGGGACACAGCGGGGAAACTGCGGGAACATAGCGGGACACAGCAGGGTACACAGCGGGACACAGCGGAGACAGTGCAGGGGCACAGCGGGACAAAGCGGGGGACACAGCAGGACACAGCGGGACACAGTGGGGGCCACAGCGGGGGACAGCAGGGGACAGAGAGGGGACACAGCGGGAGACAGCAGGAACACAGCTGGACACAGTGGGGTACACAGCGGGACACAGCGGGCACACAGTGGGGACACAGCGTGACACAGCAGGACACAGCGGGGACAGAGCGGGACAGAGCGTGACACAGCGAGGACACATTGGGACACAGCAGGGACACAGCGGAACTCAGCAGGGGACACAGCAATACATGAT
>NW_012305142.1:0-2857 GCF_000151885.1 Dipodomys ordii
GGGGGACAGAGCGTGGGACACAGCGAGACACAGTGGGGACAAATCGGGACACAGCGAGGTATACACAGCGGGACACAGTGGGGCCACAGCGGGGACACACCGGGACACTGAGGGTCACATCAGGGACACAGCGGGGGACATAGCGGGACACAGCGGGGACACAGCAGGGGACACAGCGGGACACAGCGTGACACAGCGGGGACACAGTGGGGGACAGAGCAGGGGACACAGCGGGGGACAGCGGGGGACACAGCGGGACACAGCAGGAGACACAGTGAGGACACAGCAGGACAGAGCGTGTGATACATCGAGGACACAGCAGGACACAGCGGGACACACCGGGGACACAGCAGGCGACTCAGCGGGATACAGCGGGGGACACAACGGGACACAGCGTGGGACACAGCGGGGGACACAGCGGGACACAGTGGGAAACAGCGGGGGATAGAGAGGGTGACACAGCGGGACACAGAGGGTATCACAGTGAGGACACAACGGGACCCATCGGGACCCAGCGGGAAACACCGGGGGACCCAGGGGGGAAACAGCGGGGACACAGTGGAACTCAGCGGGGGACACAGCAGTACACAGTGGGACAAAGCGGGACACAGCGGGGGACACAGCGGGACACAGAGGGGGACACAGAAGAGTACACAGCGGGAGACAGCGGGGAACACAGCGGGGACACAGTGGGTTATACAGCTGGGGACACAAAGGGACACATCGGGGGACACAGCGAGGACACAGTGGAACACAGCGTGGGACACAGCGAGGACACAGCGGGACACAGCGGGACACAGCGCGACACAGCAGGGACACAGTAGTAGACAGAGCGGGACACAGTGGGGGACACGGCGGGACACAGCGGGAGACACAACGAGGACACAGCGGGACCCATCGGGACACAGCGGGACACAGCGAGACACAGCGGGTTTCACAGCGGGACACAGCGGTTGACACAGCAAGGACACAGCAGGACACAGCGGGGGACACAGTGGAACACAGTGGGACACAGTGGGGTTGTCATCGGGACACAGCAGGGGACACAGCCGGACACAGCGGGGGACACAGCAGGGACACATCGGGACACAGCGGGGACACAGCTGGACACTGCGGGGGACACAGCGGGACACAGCGGGGGACACAGCGGGACACAGCGTGGTACACAGAGGCACACAGCGGGGTACACAGCGGGGGACACAATGCGACACAGCAGGGGACACAGAGGGAAACACAGGGACACAGCGAGGACAACGCGGGGGACACAGCGGGGACACAGCTGGGGACACAGCGGGACACAGAAGGGGATACAGCGGGACACAGTGGCGGACACAGGGGGGACAAAGCGGGACACAGCGGTGGACACAGCAAGGACACAGCGGGACACAGTGGGGACACAGCGGGACTCTGCGGGGGATAGAGCGTGACACAGCTCGACACAGCAGTACACAGCTGGACACAGCGGGGACACAGCAGGGACACAGAGGGGGACAAAGCGGAACACAGTGGGACACAGTGGGGGACAAAGCGGAACACAATGGGACACAGTGGGGGACACAGCATGACAGAGCGGGGGACACAGTGGAGGACTCAGCGGGACACAGCGGGGATCACAGCGAGGACACAGCAGGGGACAAAGATGGAAACAGAGGGACACAGCAAGGACAACGCGGGGGACACAGCAGGGACACAGCTGGGGACACAGCGGGACACAGCGGGGAATACAGCGGGACACAGCGGCAGACACAGGGGGTTACAAGCGGGACACAGCAGGTGACACAGCAAGTACACAGCGAGACACAGCAGGGACACAACGGGACTCAGCGGGGGACACAGCGGGACACAGCGTGGGATACAGCGGGACACAGTGGCGGACACAGTGGGGACAATGCTGGACACAGTGGGGACTCAGCATTGGTCACAGCGGGACACAGCGGGGGACACAGCCGGACACAGCGGGGAACACAGCAGGGGACACGGCGGGACACAGCGGGGACACAGCTGGACACTGCGGGGGACACAGCGGGACACAGCGGGGTACACAGCGGGGGACACAGCGGGACACAGCATGGTCCACAGCGGGCACAGCCGGGTACACAGCGGGCGACACAACGGGACACAGCGGGGGACACAGAGGGATACAGAGGGACACAGCGAGGACAACGCGGGGGACACAGCGGAGACACAGCTGGGGACAAAGTGGACACAGCGTGGGATACAGCGGGCCACAGTGGCGGACACAGTGGGGACAATGCTGGACACAGCGAGGACACAATGGGGAAACAGCGTGACACAGCAGTACACAGAAGGACACAGCGGAGGACATAGCGGGACACAGCGGGGGACACAGCGGAGGACAGAGTGGGGGACACAGTGGGACACAGGGGGGAACACAGCGAGGACCTAGCGGGACCCAGCGGGACACAGCGTCGATACAGCTGGAACACAACGGGACACAGCGGGGTAAAGAGCTGGGGACACAAAGGGATACAGTGGGGGACACAGCGGGACACAGCGGGATACAGTGGGACACAGCGGGGTACAGTGGGACACAGCGTGGACAAAGCGTGAGACACAGCGGGGAAAAGAGCGGAAGACAGCGGGGGACACAGCGAGGACACAGCGGGACACAGCGGTGACACAGCGAGGACTCAGCGGAGGACACAGCAGGGGATATAGCGGGACAATACGGAGCACAGCGGGACACATCGGGACACAGCGGGGGACACAGCGGGACACAGCGGGGGACACAGCGGAACACAGTGGTGGACAGAGCGTGGGACACAGGGGGACACAGCGAGACACAGTGGGACACAGCAGGGACACAGGGAGGACACAGCGGGACACAGTGGGGTGA
>NW_012305143.1:0-2857 GCF_000151885.1 Dipodomys ordii
TTTCAGCAGGGACAAAGCGGGACACCACGGAACACAGCGGGACACAGCGGGAAACACATGTTGAGGACTCAGCCGGACCCAGCGGGACACAGCGTCGATACAGCGGGGACACAGCGGGACACAGCGGGGTACACAGCTGGGGACACAAGGAGACACAGCGGGGGACACAGCAAGGACTCATCGGGACACAGCGGGACACATTGGGGATACTGTGGGAACATAGTGGGACACAGCGGGTCCACAGCGGGACACAGCGGGACACAGCTTGGGACAAAGCGGGGACACAGGGGACACAGCGGGGGACACAGCGAGGACACAGCTGGAGACAGCAGGACACAGCAGGGACAAAGTGGGATACAGCGGAGGACACAGCGAGGACACAGAGGGACACAGCGACGACACAGAGGGGACTCAGCGGGGGACACAGCGGGGGACAAAGCGGTTCACCATGGGACACAGTGTGACACAGCGGGACACAGCGGGGACACTGTGGGGACACAGCGGGACAAAGCGGGGGACACAGCGGGACACAGCGGGACACAGCGGGGGACACAGCGGGGGACAGCGGAGACTGAAAGGGAACACAGCGAGACACAGCTGTGACACAGCTGGACACAACGGAGTACACAGCGGGTCACAGCTGGCACACAGCGGGGACACAGCGGGATACAGCAAGGACAGAGCGGGACACAGAGGCGACACAGAGGGGACTAGGCCGGGGACACAGCGGGGGACAAAGGGGGACACCATGGGACACAGTGTGACACAGCCGGGACACTGCAGGGACACAGCGGGGACACAGCAGTAGACACAGTGGGACAAAGCAGGGGATACAGCGGGACACAGCGGGGAACAAAGGGAGGACACAGCGGGACCCAGCGGGACACAGCGTCGATAGAGTGGGGACACAGCGGGTTACACAGCTGGGGACACAACGGGACACAGCTGGAGACACAGAGAGGACACAGCGGGACACAGCGGGACACAAGGGGACACAGATTGGGACACAGCGAGGACACAGCGGGACACAGCGGGGACAATGCGGGAGACAGTGGGGGACACAGCAAGGACACAGTGGGACACAGCAGCGACACATAGGGGACTCAGCGGGGTACACAGCGGGGGACAAAGCGGGACATCATGAGACACAGTGTGACACAGCGGGACACAGCGGGGACATTCCGGGAACACAGTGGGACAAAGCGGGGGACACAGCGGGACACAGCGAGACACAGCGGGGACACAGCGGGGGACAGCGGAGACAGATAGGGGACACAGCGGGACACAGCGGTGACACAGCTGGAAACAACGGAGTACACAGTGTGACACAGCGGGACACAGCGAGGACACTGCGGGAACATAGCGGGACACAGCGGGGTACACAATTGGGACACAGCGGGACACAGGTTGGGGCACAGCGGGGACACAGCGTGACACAGAGGGGACAAAGCGGAAGACAGCGTGGGACACAGCGAGGACACAGCGGGACATAGCGGTGACCCAGAGGGGAATAGGCGGGGGACACAGTGGGGGACAAAGCGGGACACCATGGGACACAGTGTGACACAGTGGGACACAGCGGGGACACTGCGGGGACACAGCGGGACAAAGCGGGGACACAGCGGGACACAGCGGGACACAGCGGGGGACACAGCTGGGGTCAGCAGAGACAGAGAGGGGACACAGCGGGACACAGCGGTGACCCAGCTGGGCACAACGGAGTACATAGCGGGCCACAGCGGGTACACAGTGGGGACACAGCGGGACACAGCGGGACACAGCTGGGACACAGCAGTAGACACAGCGGGACCCAGCGAGGAACACAGCGGGACACAGCGGGGGACACAGGGAGGACACAGCGGGACACAGAGGGGACACAGCGGGGACTCACCGGGGAACACAGCGGAGGACAAAGCGAGACAGCATGGGACACAGCGGGACACAGTGGGATACAGCTGGGACACTGCGGGAACATAGCAGGACACAGCGGGGTACACAGCACGACACAGCGGGACACAGCGGGGGACACAGCGGGGGACACAGCGGGGGCCACAGCGGGACACAGTGTGGGATAAAGGGGGGACACAGCAGACACAGCGGGGGACACAGCGGGACACATTGGGACACAGCGGGGACACAGCGGGACTCAGCGGGGGACACAGCAGTACACAGCTGGACACAACGGAACACAGCGGGGGACACAGCGGGAAACAGAGGGGGACACAGCGGGACACAGCGGGACAAAGTGGGACAAAGTGGGACACAGCAAGGACACAGCAGTAGACACAGCGGGAAACAGCGGGGGACACAGCGGGACACAGCGGGAGACACAGGGAGGACACAGCGGGACACAGCAGGGACACAGCAGTAGACACAGTGGGACACAGCGGGGGACACAGCAGGGGACACAGCGAGGACACAGCGGGACCCAGCGGGACACAGCGTCGATACAGCCGGGAGACAGCGGGACACAGCGGGGTACACAGCTGGGGACACAACAGGACACAGCAGGGGACACAGCGATGACACAGCGGAACACAGCGTGGGACACAGCGAGGACATAGCGGGACACAGCGGGATACAGCGGGGACACAGCAGGGACACAGCAGGGACACAGCGGGGGACACAGTGGGACACAACGGGACACAGCGGGGGACACAGCGGGGGTCCCAGCGGGATACAACAGGGAAAACAGCGAGGAAACAGCGGGACCCTGGGGGACACAGCGTCGATACAGCGGGGACACATCGGGACACAGCGTCGATACAGCAGGGACACAGCAGGACACAGCGGAACACAGCGGGGAACACAGCGAGGACTCAGTGGGATACAGCGGGGGACACAGCGAGGACACAGC
>NW_012305144.1:0-2857 GCF_000151885.1 Dipodomys ordii
GCTTCTCCATCTGTTTCTGCTTCTTCTGTTTTCCTGCTTCTCCTACTGCTTCTCATTCTTCTTCTCCTTCTGTTTCTCCTTGTCGATATTCTGCTATTCCTTCTGCTTTTCTATCTGCTTCTGCATCTTCAGCTTCTTCTGCTACTGCTTCTGCTTCTGCTTCTTCTGTTTCTTTTGCTTCTCTTTCTGATTCTGCTTCTCCTTCTGGTTCTCCTTCTTCTCCAGATTCTGCTTCTTCTGCTTCTCCTGCTTCTCCTTCTGCTTCAGGTTCTGCTTCTGCTTCTTCTGCTTCTATTTCTTCTTCTCCTTCTGTTTCTGCTTCTCTTTCTGCTTCTGCTTCTTATCCTTCTTCTATTTCTTTTGATTCTGCTTCTCCTGCTTCTGCTTCTCCTGCTTCTCCTTCTGTTTCTCCTTCTGCTTCTCCTTCTGCTTCTCCTTCTTCTGCTTCTACTTCTGCTTCTGCTTCTCCTTCTGCATCTTCTTCTGTTTCAATTTCTCCTTCTTCTGCTTTTCATTCTGCTTCTGCTTCTCCTGCTTCTGCTTCTTCTGCTTCTCCTGCTTCTCCTTCTCCTTCTCTTTCTGCTTCTGCTTATCCTTCTGTTTCTCCTACTCCTAATCCTTCTCTTTCTCCTTCTTCTTCTTCTGCTACTCCTGCTGCTTCTTCTTCTGCTTCTTCTGCTTTTTCTGTTTCTTCTGTTTCTGCTTCTCCTGCTTCTTCTTCTTCTGCTTCTCCTACTTCTCTTTCTTCTTCTCCGTCTCATTCCCTTTCTCCTTCAATTCCTCCTTCTTGTGCTTCTCTTTCTGCTTCTGCTTCTCCTGCTTCTGCTTCTGTTTCTCCTTCTCCTTCTGCTTCTCTTTCTGCTTCTGATTCTCCTTCTGCTCCTCCTACTCCTAATCCTTCTCTTTCTCCCTCTTCTTCTGCTTCTCGTTCTGCTTCTGCTTCTTCTGCTTGTTCGGTTTCTTCTGCTTCTGCTTTTCCAGCTTCTGCTGCTTCTGCTTCTTCTTCTGCTTCAGGTTCTCCTTGTGATTCTTCGGCTTCTTCTGTTTCTTCTGCTTCTGTTTCTCCTGCTTCTCCTGCTACTGCTTCTTCTGCTTCTCTTTCTGCTTCTCCTTCTGCTTCTGCTTCTCCTTCTGCTCCTTCTCCTTCTTCTGTTTCTTCTTCTTCTTCTTCTTCTTCTTCTTCTGCTTCTCCCGCTTCTGCTTCTTCTGCTTCTCCTGCTTGTGCTTCTCCTTCTGCTTCTCCTTCTCCTTCTTCTGCTGCTCTTTCTGCTTCTGCTTCTTCTGATTCTCCAACTTCTCCTTCTTCTTCTCCTTCTATTTCTGCTTCTCTTTCTGCTTCTGCATCTCCTTCTGCTGCTCCTTCTCCTTCTTCTGTTTCTCCCTCTGCTTCTGTTTCTTATGCTTCTTCTTTTTCTTCTGGTTCTGCTTCTCCTGCTTCTGCTTCTTATGCTTCTACTGCTTCTTCTTCTTCTTCTTCTTCTTCTGCTTCTACTTCTCTTTCTGCTTCTGCTTCTCCTACTTGTTTTTCTGCTTCTTCTGCTGTTTTTCTACTTCCCCTTCTGCTTCTCTTTTTGCTTCTCCTTCTGCTTCTGCTTCTTCTGTTTCTGCTGCCTGAATTTCTTGTTCTACTTCTTCTGCTGCTTCTCCTTCTGCTTCTGCTTCTGTTTCTGCTTCTTCTCTTTCGGCTTCTCCTGCTTCTGCTTCTTGTCCTCCTCCTGCTTCTCTTTCTGCTTCTCATTCTGCTTCTGCTTCTCCTTCTGCTTCTGCTTCTCCTCCTTCTCCTTCTCCTACTTCTGCTTCTCCTTCAGTTTCTGCTTCTACTGCTTCTCCTGCTTCTCCTTCTGCATCTCCTTCTGCTTGTGCTTGTCCTTATGCTTCTTCTTCTGCCTCTGCTTCTCCTTCTCCTTCTTTTGCTTCTCCTTTTGCTTCTGCTTCTTCTGCTTTTCCTGCTTCTCCTTCTGCTTCTGCTTCTTCTGCTTCTCCTTCTGCATCTTCTGCTTCTGCTTCTCCTTCTCCTTCTTCTGCTTCTCCTTCTTATTCTCCTTCTGCTTCTTCTTCTTCTGCTTTACCTGCTTCTCTTTCTGCTTCTCCTTCTGTTTCTCCTTCTGTTTCTCCTTCTCCTTCTTGTTCTGCTTTTCCTTCTGCTTTTCCTTCTGCTTCTGCTACAACTGCTACTGCTTCTACTTCTTCTATTTATTCTGCTTCTCCTTCTGCTTTTGATTCTCTTTCTGCTTCTGCTTCTCATTCTGCTTCTCCAGATACTGATTCTTCTGCTTCTCCTGCTTCTCCTTCTGCTTCAGTTCTGCTTCTGCTTCTTCGGATTCTTATGCTTCTGCTTCTCCTGCTTCTGCTTCTTCTGCTTCCCCTCCTTCTTTTCTGCTTCTCCTTCTGCTTCTGCTTCTTGTCCTTCTCCTGTTTCTTCTGCTTGTTCTTCTCCTGTTTCTGCATTTCCTGCTTCTCCTTCTGCTGCTCTTTCTGTTTCTCCTGCTGCTTTTCCTTCTACTGCTCCTTCTTCTGCTTCTCTTTCTGCTTCTACTCCTGTTTCTCCTTCTCCTTCTAGTTCTTCTGCTTTTTCTTCTGCTTCTCCTTCTGCTTCTGAATCTTCTGCTTCTTCTGCTACTGCCTCTGCTTCTTCTGTTTCTTCTGCTTCTCCTTCTGCTTTTGCTTCTCTTTCTGCTTCTGCTTCTCCTTCTGCTTCTCCAGATTCTGCTTCTTCTGCTTCTCCTTCTGCTTCTGTTTCTTCTGCTTCTCCTGCTTCTCCTTCTGCATCTTCTTCTGCTTTTTTCTCCTTCTCCTTCTTCTGCATCTTCTGTTTCTCCTTCTGCTTCCCCATCCTCTTCTCTTTCTGCTTCTGTGA
>NW_012305145.1:0-2856 GCF_000151885.1 Dipodomys ordii
TCGTCTGTATCTTCTGTTTCTGCTTCTCCTGCTTCTGCATTTGTGCTTCTCCTGCTTCTCTTTCTTCTTCTCATTCTTCTGCTTCTCCTTCTGCTTCTCCTATTGCTTCTGCTGCCCTTCCTTCTCCTTCTCCTTCTCCTACTTCTGCTTCTCCTTCTGCTTCTGCTTCTTCTGCTTATCCTTCTGCATCTTCTTCTGCTTCTCCTTCTGCTGCTTCTTCTGCTTCTGCTTCTCCTTCTCCTTCTTTTGCTTCTCCTTCTGATTCTCCTTCTGCTTCTCCTTCTCCTTCTCGTTCTTCTGCTTTTCCTACTGCTTCTCCTTCTGCTTCTGCTACAACGACTAATGCTTCTGCTTCTTTTGTTTCTTCTGCTTCTACTTCTGCTTTTGATTCTCTTTTTGCTTCTGCTTCTCCTTCTGCTTATCATTCTGCTTCTCCAGATTCTGCTTCTTCTACTAATCCTGCTTCAGGTTCTGCTTCTGCTTCTTCGGATTCTTATTCTTCTGCTTCTTCTGCTTCCCCTCCTTCTCTTTCTGCTTCTCCTTCTGTTTCTGCTTCTCTTTCTGATTCTCGTTCTGCTTCTGCTACTACTCCTTCTTCTGTTTCTTCTTCTTCTGCTTCTCCTGCTTCTCGTTCTGCTCCTCTTCGTCGGCTTCTCTTTCTGCTTCTGCTTCTGCTTCTACTGCTTCTTCTTCTACTCCTTCTGTTTCTGCTTCTTCTGCTTCTCCTGCTTCTCCTTCTGCATCTCCTTCTGCTTGTGCTTGTCCTCATGCTTCTTCTTCTACTTCTGCTTCTCCTTCTCCGTCTGCTACTGCTTCTTCTGCTTTTCCTGCTTCTCCTTCTGCTTCACCTTCTGCTTCTCCTTCTGTTTCTCCTTCTCCTTCTTGTTCTTCTTCTTTTCCTTCTGCTTCTCCTTCTGCTTCTGCATCTTCAGCTTCTTCTGCTACTGCTTCTGCTTCTTCTGTTTCTTCTGCTTCTCCTTCTGCTTTTGCTTCTCTTTCTGCTTCTGCTTCTCCTTCTGGTTGTCCTTCTTCTCCAGATTCTGCTTTTTCTGCTTCTCCTTCTCCTTCAGGTTCTTCTTCTGCTTCTTCGGCTTCTTCTGCTTCTATTTCTGCATCTCCTTCTGTTTCTGCTTCTCCTTCTGCTTCTGCTTCTTCTCCTTCTTCTATTTCTTCTCCTTCTGCTTCCCCGCTTCTGCTTCTCCTTCTTCTCCTTCTGTTTCTCTTTATGATTATCCTTCTGCTTCTCCTTCTACTCCTACTGCTGCTTCTCCTTCTGCTTCTGTTTCTCCTTCTGCAACTTCTTCTGTTTCAATTTCTCCTTCTTCTGCTTTTCATTCTGCTTCTGCTTCTTCTGCTTCTCCTGCTCCTGCTTCTCCTTCTGGTTCAGGTTCTGCTTCTGCTTTTTCTGCTTCTTCTCCTTCTCCTGCTTCTGCTTCTTCTGCTTCTCCTGCTACTGTTTCTCCTTCTACTTCTGCTTCTGTTTCTACTTGTGCTTCTGCTTCTGCTCTTCTTCTTCTTCTCTTTCTTCTGCTTCTGCTTTTCCTGCTTCTTCTGCTTCTCTTTCTGCTTCTCATTCTGCTTCTGTTTCTCCTTCTGCTTCTCCTATTGCTTCTGCTGCTCTTCCTTCTCCTTCTCCTACTTCTGCTTCTCCTTCTGCTTCTGCTTCTCCTTCTGCTTCTCCTTATATTTCTCTTTCTCCTTGTCCTTCTCGTTCTTCTGCTTCTACTTCTGCTTTTGCTTCTGCTACTTATGCTTCTTCTGTTTGCTTTGCTTCTGCTTCAGTTGCTTCTACTTCTTAGCTTCTCCTGTTTCTCCTTCTGCTTCTGTTTCTGCTTCTTCTGCTTCTTCTCTTTCGGGTTCTCCTGCTTCTGCTTCTTGTGCTTCTCCTGCTTCTCTTTCTGCTACTCATTCTGCTTCTGCTTCTCCTTCTGCTTCTGCTTCTCCTCCTTCTTCTTCTCCTTCTCCTACTTCTGCTTCTCCTTCAGCTTCTGCTTCTTCTGCTTCTCCTGCTTCTCCTTCTGCATCTCCTTCTGCTTGTGCTTGTTCTTATGCTTCTTCTTCTGCTTCTGCTTCTCCTGCTTCTTTTGGTTCACCTTTTGCTTCTGCTTCTTCTGCTTTTCCTGCTTCTCCTTCGGCTTCTCCCTCTGCCTCTCCTTCTGCTTCTCCTTCTGTTTCTCCTTCTCCTTCTAGTTCTCCTGCTTTTCCTTCTGCTTCTCCTTCTGCTTCTACATCTTCTCCTTCTCCCTCTGCTTCTGCTTCTCATGCTTCTTCTTTTTCTTCTGCTTCTGCTTCTCCTGCTTCTGCTTCTTCTGCTTCTGCTGCTTCTCTTTCTGCTTCTCCTGCTGCTTGTCCTTCTGCTCCTCCTTCTCCTTCTTCTGCTCCTCCTTCTCCTCCTTCTACTTCTCCTTCTGCTTCTCCTTCTGCTTCTACTTCTGCTTCTTCTTCTCCTTCTGCTTCTCCTTCTCCTTTTGCTTCTCCTTCTCCTTCTTCTTCTTCTTCTTCTTCTTCTTCTTCTTCTTCTTCTTCTTCTTCTTCTTCTTCTTCTTCTTCTTCTTCTTCTTCTTCTTCTTCTTCTTCTTCTTCTTCTTCTTCTTCTTCTTCTTCTTCTTCTTCTTCTTCTTCTTCTTCTTCTTCTGTATCTTCTGTTTCTGCTTCTCCTGCTTCTGCATTTGTGCTTCTCCTACTTCTCTTCCTTCTTCTCATTCTTCTGCTTCTCCTTCTGCTTCTCCTATTGCTTCTGCTGCCCTTCCTTCTCCTTCTCCTTCTCCTACTTCTGCTTCTCTTCTGCTTCTGCTTCTTCTGCTTCTCCTGCTTATCCTTCTGCATCATCTTCTGCTTCTGCTTCTCCTTCTGCTG
>NW_012305146.1:0-2856 GCF_000151885.1 Dipodomys ordii
GGATACACAGAGAGGACACAACGTGACACATGGGACACAGCGGGACACAGCGAGTGACCCAGCGAGGACACAGCGGGACACAAATGGGGACACAGCAAGGACACAGCGGGACACAGCGGGAAAGAGAGAGACACAGTGGGGGACACAGCCGGGGACACAGCGGGGTACAGCAGCACACAGTGGGGACACAGTGGTGGACAGAGCGGGGGACACAACGTGTGACACAGCGGTACACAGTTGGGTACACAAAGGGACACAGCGAGGACACAGGGGAACACAGCGGGGCACAGAGGGACTTAGCGGTTACACAGTAAGGACAAACCAGGGACACAGCGGGACAAAGCGGGGACACAGCGGGGACCCAGCGGGACCCAGCAGGGGACCCAGCAGGGGACACAGCGGGGGACAGAGGGGACACAGAGGGACACAGCAGGACACAGCGGGGACACAGCAAGGAAACAACGGGACACAGCGGGACACAGCGGGGTTCACAGCAGGGGACACAGCGGGACACAGCGGGGGACACAGCGGGACACAGCGGGAGACAGTGGGGACAGAGCGGGACACAGCGGGGGACACAGCAGGGGACACATCGGGACACAGAGGGACAAAACGGGACACAGCTGGACACAGTGGGGACACAGCAGGGGACACAGCGGGACCCAGCGGGGACACAGCGGGACACAGCGGGGGACACAGCAGGGGACACATCGGGGGACAGCGGGGACACAGAGGGACACAGCAGGACACAGCGGGGAAACAGCAAGGACACAACGGGACACAGCGGGACACAGCAGGGGACACAGTGGGACACAGCGGGGACAAAGCGGGGGACAAAGCGGGGACACAGCGGGACACAGCGGGACAAAACGGGACACAGCTGGACACCGCGGGGACACAGCAGGGGACACAGAGGGGACACAGCGCGGACACAGAGGGCAACACAGAGGGACACAGTGGGAACACAGCGGGACACAGCAGCGACACAGCAAACATAGCGTGGGACACAGCGGGTCACAGCCTGGGACAGAGCGGGACACAGCGTGGACACAGCAGGACACAGCGAGACACAGCAGTGACAAAGCGGCGACACAGTGGGACACATAGGGACACAGCGGGACACAGCGGGGACACAGCGGGGGACAGAGGGGACACACCGGTGGACAACGGGGACACAGCAGGACTGCGCGGGGGTCACAGTGCGAAACAGCAGAGACACAGGGGGACACAGCGGGACACAGCGGGACACAGCGGGACATAGCGGGGACAAAGCGGGGGACAAAGTGGGGGACACAGCGGTAAACAGCGGGGGACACAGCGGGACTCAGCTGGGGACACATCAAAGGACACAGTGGGTGACACTGCGGGGGAAACAGCGGGAAACAGCGGGGGACACAGCGAGGCACAGCAGGAAACAGCGGGGTACACAGAGGGAGACACAGCGGTACACATCGGGACACAGCGGGGACACAGAGGGACACAGCAGGACAAAGCGGGGACACAGCGGGGACACAGCGGGGGACACAGTGGGACACAGCGGGACACAGCAAGGGACACAGCAAGACATAGCGGGGACTCAGCGGTTACACAGCGAGGACACACCAGGGACACAGCGGGGACACAGTGAGACACAGCGAGGACACAGCGGGACACAGCGTGAGATACAGCGGGGGACAGCGGTGACACACCGGCGGACAGCGGGGACACAGCGGGACACAGCAGGACACAGCGGTGGACACAATGGGACACATTGGGGGACACAGCGGGCGACACAGTGGGACACAGCAGGGGACACAGAGAGTACACAGCGGGACACAGCGGGGGACACAGCGGGCGACAGCGGGGACACCCATGCAGACAGCGGGGACACAACGGGACACAGAGGGGGACATCGGGGACACAGCGGGACACAGCGGGACACAGCGGGACACAGCGAGGACACAGCAGGGACACAGTGGGTCACAGCCAGGACACAGTGGGGGACACAGCGAGGACACAGCGGGACACAGAGGATACACAGAGAGGACACAGCGTGACACATGGGGACACAGCGGGTGACCCAGCGAGGACACAGCGGGACACAAATGGGGACACAGCAAGGACACCGCGGTACACAGCGGGAAAGAGCGGGACACAGCCGGGGACACAGCGGGAAACAGTTGGGGACACAACGGGGGACACAGCGGGACACAGCTGGTGACACAGCGAGGACACAGCGGGACCCAGCGGGACCCAGCGGGGACACAGCGGGGACACAGCGGGACACAGCGTGGGACATAGAGGCGGACACAGCAGGACACAGCGGGCCACAGCTGGGACACAGCAGGACACAGCGGGACACAGCGGAGGACACACCGGGGGAGAGCAGGCACACAGAGGGACACAGCGGGACACAGCGGGACACAGAGGGACACAGCGGGGAACACAGCGAGACACATAGCGGGACACAGTGGGACACAGCGGGGGACACAGCATGGACACAACGGGTCACAGCGGAGAAAGAGTGGGGGACACAGTGGGGGACACAGGGGGATACAGAAGGACACAGCGAGGACACAGCGGGACACAGGAGGACACAGCGGGGGCACAGCGGGGACAAAGCGGGGGACACAGTGGAAAAAAGCGGGGACACAGAGGGACTCAGTGGTTACACAGCGAGGACACACCAGGGACACAGCGGGACACAGCGGAGACACAGCAGGGACACAGTAAGACACAGCGAGGACACAGCGGGACACAGCGTGGGATACAGCGGGGGACAGCGGTGACACACCGGCGGACAGCGGGGACAAAGCGGGACACAGCAGGACACAGCGGGGGACACAGCGGGACACATTGAGGGACACAGCGGGGGAC
>NW_012305147.1:0-2856 GCF_000151885.1 Dipodomys ordii
GCGAGGACACATTGGGACACAGCGGGGACACAGCGGGACTCAGCGGGGGACACAGCAGTACACAGCGGGACACAGCGGGACACAGCGGGGGACACAGAGGGGTAAACAGCGGGACACAGCGGGGAACACAGCGAGGACACAGCGGGACCAAGCGGGACACAGCGTCGATACAGCGGGGACACAGCGGGACACAGCGGGGTACACAGCTGGGTACACAACGGGACACAGCGGGGGCACAGCGAGGACACAGCAGAACACAGCGTGGGAAACAGCGAGGACACAGCGGGACACAGCGAGACACAGCGGGACACAGTGGGGACACAGCAGTAGACACAGCGGGACACAGCGAGGACACAGCGGGAACACAGCGGGGACACAGCGGCACCCAGCAGGACACAGCGGGGCACACAGCAGGACACAGCGGGACACAGCTTGGGACACAGCGGGAACACAGCAGGACACAGCCGGGGACACAACGAGGACACAGCGGGACACAGCGGGACACAGCGTGGGACAAAGCGGGAGATAGCAGGGGACACAGCGAGGACACAGCGGGACACAGTGGCGACACATAGAGGACTCAGCGGGGGACACAGTGGGGGAGAGAGCGGGACACAGTGGGACCCAGCGGGGACAAATCATGAGACACAGCGGTGGACAGAGCGGGAGACAGAGGCGGACACAGCGAGGACACAGCGGGACACAGCGGGGACACAGAAGTGGCTCAGGGAGGCCACAGCGGGGGACAAAGCGGGACACCACGAAACAGAGTGGGACACAGCGTGAAACAGCGGTGAACCTGCGGGGACACAGCGGGACACAGCAGGGGACACAGCGGGACACAGCGGGGACACAGCGGGGACACAGCGGGACCCAGCAGGACACAGCGGGACACAGCAGGACACAGCGGGGGACACAGAGGGACACAGCGGGGGACACAGTGGGACACAGCGGGGACACAGAGGGGACTCAGCAGCGGACATAGCGGGGGACAAATCGGGACACCACAGGACACAGTGGGACACAGCGGGACACAGCGGGGACACTGCGGGGACACAGAGGGACAAAGCGGGGGACCCAGCGGGACACAGCGGGACACAGAAGGACCCAGCGGGGAAACAGCGGGGACACAGTGGGACACAGCGAGGACACAGCGGGACACAGCAGGACACTGCGGGGCACAGCAGGGGACACAGCAGGACACAGCGGGGGACACAGGGAGGACACAGCGGAACACAGCATGGGACAAAGCGAGGACACAGCGTGAAACAGCGAGACACAGCGGGACCCAGCGGGGACCCAGCAGTGGACACAGCGGGACACAGCGGGGGACAAAGCGGGACACCACGAAACACAGCAGACACAGCGTGAAACAGCCGTGAACCTGCGGGGACACAGCGGGACACAGCGGGGGACACAGCGGGACACAGCGGGGACATAGCGGGGACACAGCGGGACCCAGCAGGACACAGCAGGACACAGCAGGACACAGCGGAGGACACAGTGGGACACAGCGGGGGACACAGCGGGACACAGCTGCGACACAGAGGGGACTCAGCTGGGGACATAGCGGGGGACAAATCGGGACACCACAGGACACAGTGGGACACAGCAGGGCACAGCGGGGACACTGCGGGGACACAGCGGGACAAAGCAGGGGACCCAGTGGGAACCAGCGGGACACAGCAGGACCCAGCGGGGAAACAGCGGGGACACAGTGGGACACAGCGAGGACACAGCGGGACACAGCGGGACACTGCGGGGCACAGCGGGGGACACAGCGGGACACAGCGGAGGACACAGGGAGGACACAGCGGAACACAGCATGGGACAAAGCGAGGACACAGCGGGATACAGCGAGACACAGCGGGACCCAGCGGGGACCCAGCGGGGACCCAGCAGTGGACACAGCGGGACACAGCGGGGGACAAAGCGGGACACCACGGAACACAGCAGGACACAGCGTGAAACAGCGGTGAACCTGCGGGGACACAGCAGGACACAGCGGGGGACACAGCGGGACCCAGCGGGACACAGCGGGGTACACAGCCGGACACAGCAGGGACACAGTGGGGACACAGCGGGACCCAGCAGGACACAGAGGGGGACACAGCGGGACACAGCGGGACACAGCAGGGGACACAGCAGGGACACAGTGGGACACAGTAGGACACAGGGTGGGACAAAGCAGGAGACAGCGGAGGACACAGCGAGGACACAGCTGGACACAGCGGGGACACAGAGGGGACTCAGCAGAGGGACACAGCGGGGAACAAAGAGAGGACACAGCGGGACCCAGCTGGACACAGTATCGATAGAGCGGGGACACAGCGGGACACAGCGGTGACACAACGGGACTCAGCGGGGGACACTGCGAGACCCAGCGGGACCCAGCGGGGACACAGCAAGGACACAGCGGGGGACACAGCGGGACACAGCGGGACACAGCGGGGGACACAGCGAGTGACACAGCGGGGGACACAGCGGGACACAGTGGGGAACACAGAGAGAGACACAGCAAAACCCAGCGGAACACAGCATCGATACAGCGGGGACACCGCGGGGTACACAGCTGTTGACACAACGGGACACAGTGGGGGACACAGCGGGACACAGCGGGACACAGTGGGGCACAGCGGGGACAAAACGGGAGACACAGTGGGGAACAGAGCAGGACACAGCGGGGGACACAGAGAGGACACAGTGGGGACACAGCGAGACTCAGCCGGGGACACAGCGGGGCCAAAGCGGGACACCACGGGACACAGCAGGACACAGAGGGGTCACTGCGGGACACAGTGGGGGACAAAGCGGGACACAGCGGGACACAGCAGGGACGCAGCGGGACACAGCGGG
>NW_012305148.1:0-2856 GCF_000151885.1 Dipodomys ordii
AGCGGGAAACAGCGGGGGACACAGCACGGACACAGCAGGAACATAGCGGAGTACACAGCGGGACACAGCGGGACACATTGGGGGACACAGGTGGGACACAGCGGGACACAGCTGGGACACAACGGGACTCAGCGGGGGACACAGCAGCACACAGCGGGACACAGCAGGACACAGTGGGGGACACAGCGGGACCCAGCAGGACACAACGTCGATACAGCGGGGACACAGTGGGACACAGCGGGTACACAGCTGGGGACACAAAGGGACACATCGGGGGACACAGCGAGGACACAGGGGAACATAGCGTGGGACACAGTGAGGACACAGCGGGACCCAGCGGGACCCAGCGTCTATACAGCGGGGACACAGCGGGACAAAGCGGGGTATACAGCTGGGGACACAAAGGGACACAGCGGGGGTCACAGCGAGGACACAGCGGGACACAGCGGGACACAGCAGGGAAACTGTGGGAACATAGCGGGACACAACAGGGTACACAGCGTGACACAGCGGGGGACACAGCGAGGACACAGGAGGTCCCAGCTGTAACAGCGTGGGACAAAGCAGGAGACAGCGTGGGACACAGAGAGGACACAGCTGGACATGGCGGGGTACACAGCGGGACACAGCGGGGGACACAGAGGGGTACACAGCGGGACACAGCGGGAAACACAGCGAGGACACAGCGGGGGACAAAGCGGGACACCATGGGACACAGTGTGACACAGCGGGACACAGCGGGGACACCGCAGGGACACAGCGGGACAAAACGGGAGACACAGCGGGACACAGCAAGACACAGCGGGGGACACAGCGGGGGACAGCAAGGGACAGAGGGGGACAGCGTGACACAGCGGTGGACACAGCGAGGACACAGCGGGACACAGCAGGGGATACAGCGAGGACACAGCGGGACACAGGGGGGGAAACAGCGGGATACAACCGGAACACAGCAGTGGACACAGCGGGACACAGCGGGGGACACATCGGGACATAGCAGGGGACACAGTGGGGGTCATAGCAGGACACAGCGGGACACAGCGGGGGATACAGGTGGGACACAGTGGGACACAGCGGGACACAGCGGGCACACTGCGGGAACACAGTGGGACAAAGCGGGGTACTCAGTGGGACACAGCAGGACACAGCGGGGGACACAGCAGGGACACAGCGGGTCACAGGGGGACACAGCGTGGGACAAAGCAGGAGACAGCAGGGGACACAGTGAGGACACAGCTGGAAAACGCGGGGTACACAGCGGGACACAGCCGGACACAGCGAGGACACAGCAGTAGACACAGTGGGACCCAGTGGGGGACACAGCTGGACAGAGCGGGGACTCACCGGGGCACACAGGGCGGGACAAATTGGGACACCACGGGACACGGTGGGACACAGCGGTGACACTGCGGGAACATAGCGGGACACAGCGGGGTACACAGCAGGACACAGCGGGGTACACAGCTGGGGACACAACGGGACACAGCAGGGGACACAGCGAGGACACAGCAGAACACAGTGTGACACAGTGGGGACACAGCAGGGACACAGCAGTAGACACAGCGGGACCCAGTGGGGGACACAGCGGGACACAGCGGGGACACTGTGAGAACATAGTGGGACACAGCGGGGTACACAGCGGGACACAGCGGGGGACACAGAGGGGTACACAGCGGGACACAGCGGGAAACACAGCGAGGACACAGCGGGGGACAAAGCGGGACACCGCGGGGCACAGTGTGACACAGCGGGACACAGCAGGGACACTGCAGGGGCACAGTGGGACAAAGCGGGGGACACAGCGGGACACAGTGGAACACAGCGGGGGCCACAGCGGGGGACAGCAGGGGACAGACAGGGGACACAGCGGGACACAGCGGGGACACAGCTGCACACTGCGGGGTACACAGCGGAACACAGTGGGCACACAGCGGGGACACAGCGGGACACAGCGGGGACAGAGCGGGACAGAGCGTGACACAGCGAGGGCACATTGGGACACAGCTGGGACACAGCGGAACTCAGTGGGGGACACAGCAGTACACAGCGGGACACAGCGGGACACACCGGGCACACAGCAGGGAAACAGCAGGGGACACAGAGGGATACACATCGAGACACAGCGGGGAACACAGCAAGGACCCAGCGGGACCCAGCGGGACACAGTGTCGATACAGCGGGGACAGAGCGGGACACAGCAGGGTACACAGCTGGGGACACAACGGGACACAGCAGGGGACACAGCGAGGACACAGTGGAACACAGCGTGGGACACAGCGAGGACACAGCGGGGGACACAGCGGAGACACAGCAGGACACAGCAGGGGACATAGCGAGGACACAGCGGGACACAGCGGGACACAGCGTGGGGCAAAGCGGGAGACAGCAGGGGACACAGAGAGGACACAGTGGGACACAGCGGGGACACAGAGGGGACTCAGCAGGGGACACAGCGGGGGACAAAGTGGGACACCAAGGGACATAGTGTTACACAGCGGGGCACAGAGGGACACTGCGGGACACAGCAGGACAAAGCGGGGAATACAGCGGGATACAGCGGGACACAGCTGGACACAGCGGGGTACATAGCGGGACACAGCAGGCACAGAGCGGCGACACAGCAGGACAGAGCCGGACAAAGCGGGGACAGAGCGAGACACAGCGGGACACAGCGGGACACAGCAGGGGACACAGCGAGGACACAGCGGGACACAGCGGGGGACACAGCGAGGACACAGCAGGACACAGATGGGGACACAGCGGGGACACAGTGGGACACAGCGGGGGACACAACAAGGACAAAGCGGGACACAGCGGGGGACACAGCGGGGACACAGCGGGACACAGCGGGGACAC
>NW_012305149.1:0-2856 GCF_000151885.1 Dipodomys ordii
CAGCGGGGACACAGCGAGGACACAGCGGGACACAGCGTCTTATACAGCAGGGACACAGCATTACACAGCATGGTACACAGCTGTGGAAACAAGGGGACACAGTGGGGGCACAGCGGGACACAGCAGGACACAGTGGGACACAGCGGTGACAAAGCAGGGACTCAGCGGGTGACACAGCGGGACACAGCAGGACATAGCGGGGGACACAGAGGGGGACACAGCGGGACACAGCGGAGAACACAGCGAGGACACAGCGGGACACAGCGGGGTACACAGCGAGGACACAGCGGGGGACACAGAGGGGGACACAGCGGGACACAGCTGAGAACACAGCGAGGACACAGCGGGACACAGTGGGACACAGCATCGATACAGCGGGGACATAGCGTTACAGAGCGTGGTACACAGCTGTGTACACAACCGGACACAGTGGGGGCACAGCGGGACACAGCGAGACACAGTGGGACACAGCCGGTCAAAGCATGAGACACAGCGGGGGACAGAGCGAGAGACACCTGGGGACATAGCGAGGACACAGTGGGAAACAGCGGGGACACAACGGGGACTCAGAGGGGGACACAGCGGGGGATATAGCTGGACACCTTGGAACACAGCGGGACACAGGGGGAAACAGCGGTTGACCCTGAGGGACCCAGCGGGACCCAGCGCGGGACACAGCGAGGAGACATTGGGACACAGCGGGGACACAGCGGGACTCAGCGGGGGACACAGCAGTACACAGCGGGTCACAGCGGGACACAGCGGGGGACACAGAGGGGTAAACAGTGGGACACAGCGGGGAACACAGCGAGGACACAGCGGGACCAAGCGGGACACAGCATCGATACAGCAGGGACACAGCAGGACACAGCGGGGTACACAGCTGGGTACACAATGGGACACAGCGGGGGACACAGCGAGTACCCAGCAGGACATAGCGGGGCACACAGCGGGACACAGCGGGACACAGCTTGGGACACAGCGGGACACAGTGGGGACACAGCAGTAGACACAGCGGGACACAGCGTGGGACAAAGCGGGAGATAGCAGGGGACACAGCGAGGACACAGCGGGACACAGTGGCGACACATAGAGGACTCAGCGGGGGACACAGTGGGGAACAGAGCGGGACACAGCGGGACCCAGCGGGGACAAAGCGTGAGACACAGCGGTGGACAGAGCGGGAGACAGAGGCGGACACAGCGAGGACACAGCGGGACACAGCGGGGACACAGAGGTGGCTCAGGGAGGCCACAGCGGGGGACAAAGCGGGACACCACGGAACACAGCGGGACACAGCGAGAAACAGCGGTGAACCTGTGGGGACACAGCGGGACACAGCGGGGACACAGCGGGGACACTGCGGAACCCAGCAAGACACAGCGGTACACAGCAGGACACAGCGTGGGACACAGCGGGACACAGCGGGGGATACAGCGGGACACAGCGGGGACACAGAGAGGACTCAGCAGGGGACATAGCGGGGGACAAATCGGGACACCACAGGACACAGTGGGACACAGCGGGACACAGCGGGGACACTGCGGGGACACAGCGGTACACAGCGGGGGACACAGCGGGACACAGCGGGGGACACAGCAAGAGACAGCGGGGGACACAGCGAGGACACAGCGGGACACAGCGCTGACACTGCGGGGACACAGCGGGGGACACAGCGGGGGACACAGCCGGACACAGCGGGACACAGCCGGGGACACATGGAGGACTCAGCGGGAGAAAGCGGGGACACAGCGGCGACTCACCGGGGGACACAGCGGGGGACAAAGCGGGACACCACAGAACACAGTGGGAAACAGCGGGACACAGCGGGGAAACTGCGGGGACACAGGGGGACAAAGCGTGGGACACATAGGAACACAGCAGGGGACACAGCAGGGCACACAGCGGGACACATAGGGACACAGCGGGGGGACACAGTGGGGGACACGGAGGGACACAGCAGGGAACACAGCGAGGACACAGCGGGACCCAGCGGTACACAGCGTCGATACAGCGGGGACACAACGTTACACAGCGTGGTACAGAGCTGTGAACACAACGGGACACAGTGGGAGCACAGCGGGACACAGCGGGAAACAGTGGGACACAGCAGGGACAAAGCTTGAGACACAGCGGGGTACAGAGAGGGAGACAGCAGGGGACACAGCGAGGACACAGCGGGACACAGCGCTGACACTGCGGGGGACACAACGGGGGACACAGCGGGGGACACAGCCGGACACAGCGGGACACAGCGGGGGACACAGGGGGGACACAGCGGGACCCAGCGCGGGACACAGCGAGGACGCATTGGGACACAGCGGGGACAAAGCGGGACTCAGCGGGGGACACAGCAGTACACAGCGGGACACAGCGGGACACAGCGGGGGACACAGAGGGGTAAACAGCGGGACACAGCGGGGAACACAGCGAGGACACAGCGGGACCAAGAGGGACACAGCGTCCATACAGCGGGGACACAGTGGGAAACAGCGGGGTACACAGCTGGGTACACAACGGGACACAGCGGGGGACACAGCGAGGACACAGCAGAACACAGCGTGGGAAACAACGAGGACACAGCGGGACACAGCGAGACACAGCGGGACACAGTGGGGACACAGCAGTAGACACAGAGGGACACAGCGATGACACAGCGGGGACACAGCGGGGACACAGCGGCACCCAGCAGGACACAGCGGGGCACACAGCGGGACACAGCGGGACACAGCTTGGGACACAGCGGGAACACAGCAGGACACAGCGGGGGACACAGCGAGGATACAGCGGGAGACAGCGGGACACAGCGTGGGACAAAGCGGGAGATAGCAGGGGACACAGCGAGGACACAGCGTG
>NW_012305150.1:0-2856 GCF_000151885.1 Dipodomys ordii
CCCGCTGTGTCCTCGCTTTTTCCCTCACTGTGTTCTGCTGTGTAATCACTGTGTCCCCCGCTGTGTCCCGTTGTGTACCCAGGTGTGTACCCCGCTGTGTCCCGCTGTGTCCCCGCTGTACCGACGCTGTGTCCCGCTTGGTCCCGCTGTGTCCTCGCTGTGTTCCCCGCAGTGTCTCGCTGTTTACTCCTCAGTGTCCCCCGCTGTGTCCCGCTGTGTCCCGCTGTGTACTGCTGTGTCCCCCGCTGAGTCCCGCTGTGTCCCCGTTGTGTCCCAATGTGTCCTCGCTGTGTCCCACGCTGGGTCCGGCTGTGTTCCCCCTGTGTCCCCCGCTGTGTCCCGCTGTGTCCGGCTGTGTCCCCCGCTGTGTCCCCCGCTGTGTCCCCCGCAGTGTCAGCGCTGTGTCCCGCTGTGTCCTCGCTGTGTCCCGCTGTGTCTCGCTGTGCCCCCACTGTGTCCCGTTGTGTTCACAGCTGTGTACCACGCTGTGTAATGCTGTGTCCCCGCTGTATCGACGCTGTGTACCGCTGGGTCCCGCTGTGTCCTCGCTGTGTTCCCCGCTGTGTCCCGCTGTGTCCCCCACTGTGTCCCCTGCTGTGTCCCTATGTGTCCCACGCTTTGTCCCCCTGTATCCCCGCAGATTCCCCGCTGTGTCCCGCTGTTTCCCACCGTGTTCTGTGGTGTCCTGCTTTGTCCCCCACTTTGTCCCCCGGTGAGTCGCCGCTGTGTCCCCGCTTTGTCCCGCTGAGTCCTCCATGTGTCCCCCGCTGTGTCCCGCTGTGTCCCCCGCTGTGTCCCGCTGTGTCCACTGCTGGGACCCGGCTGTGTCCCGCTGTGTCCCACTGTGTCCCGCTGTGTCCTCACTGTGTCCCACTCTGTGTTCCGCTGTGTCCTCGCTTTGTCCCCCGCTGTGTCCCGCTGTGTCCCCCGCTGTGCCCTGCAGTGTCCCGCTCTGTCCCGCTGTGTCCTCGCTGTGTCACGCTGTGTCCTGCTGTTTCCCCAATGTTTCCCCTGCTGTGTCCGGCTGTGTCCCCCACTGTGTCCCGCTCTCTCCCCCTCTGTGTCCCGCTGTGTCCCCCGCTGTGTCCCACTGTGTCCCCGCAGTGTCACTGCTGTTTCCTGCTGTGTCCCGCTGTGTTCTGTGGTGTCCCTCTTTGTCTCCCGCTGTGTCCCCCGCTGTGTCCCACTTTGTCCGACTGTGTCCCGCTCTGTCCCCGCTGTGTCCTGCTGTGTCCCCGCTGTGTGCCCGCTGTGTCCCGCTGTGTCCCCCGCTTTGTCCTGCTGTGTCCCCGCAGTGTTCTGCTGTGTCCCACTGTGTAACACTGTGTCCCGTGGTGTCCCTCTTTGTCCCCCGCTGTGTCCACCGCTGAGTCCCCTCTTTGTGGCCGCTGTGTCCTGCTGTGTCCTCGCTGTGTCCCCCGCTGTCTCCCGCTTTGTCCCCCGCTGTTTCCCCGCTGTGTCACGCTATGTCCTCGCTCTTTCCCCCGCTGTGTCCCGCTGTGTCCCCGCTATGTCCCCAGCTGTGTCCCACTGTGTCCGGCTATGTACCCCGCTGTGTCCCGCTATGTTCCCGCAGTGTCCCGCTGTGTCCCGCTGTGTCCTCGCTGTGTCCCCCGCTGTGTCCCGTTGTGTCCCCAGCTGTGTACCGCGCTGTGTCCCGCTGTGTCCACGCTGTATCGACGCTGGGTCCCACTGGGTCCCGCTGTGTCCTCCCTGTGTCCCCAGCTATGTCCCGCCGTGTCTGCCACTGTGTCCCGCTGTGTCTACTGCTTTGTCCCCGCTGTGTCCCGCTGTGTCCCGCTGTGTCCTCGCTGTGTCCCCCGCTGTCTCCCGCTTTGTCCCCCGCTTTGTTCCGCAGTGTCACGCTGTGTCCCCCCTGTGTCCCCCACTGTATCCCGCTGTGTCCCCGCTATGTCCCCAGCTGTGTCCCGCTGTGTTCCGCTGTGTCCCCCGCTGTGTCCCGCTATGTTCCCGCAGTGTCCCACTGTGTCCCGCTGTGTCCTCGCTGTGTCCCCCGCTGTGTCCCGTTGTGTCCCCAGCTGTGTACCTCGCTGTGTCCCGCTGTGTCCCCGCTGTATCGACGCTGGGTCCCACTGGGTCCCGCTGTGTCCTCCCTGTGTCCCCAGCTATGTCCCACCGTGTCCGCCAGTGTGTCCCGCTGTGTCTACTGCTTTGTCGCCGCTGTGTCCCGCTGTGTCCTCGCTGTGTCCCACGCTGTGTTCTGCTTTGGCCTCGCTTTTTCCTCGCTGTGTCCCGCTGTGTACCCCTCTGTGTCCCCCGCTGTTTCCCGCTGTGTCCCCAGCTGTGTTCCTGCTGTGTCCTCGCTGTGTCCCGCTGTGTCCCGCTGTGTACTGCTGTGTCCCCCGCTGAGTCCCGCTGTGTCCCCGCTGTGTCCCAATGTGTCCTCGCTCTGTCCCCCGCTGTGTACCGCTGTGTCCGTCCTGTGTCCCCCGCTGTGTCCCGCTGTGTCCCGCTGTGTCCCTCGCTGTGTCCCCCGCTATTTCCCGCTGTGTCCCCCACTGTGTCCTGCTCTGTCCTTGCTGTGTCCCCCACTGTGTGCCGCTGTGTCCTCGCTGTGTCCCCCGCTGTGTCCCGCTGTGTCCTTTTGTGTCTCGCTGTTTCCCCGCTGTGTCCCTCTGTGTACCTCGCTGTGTCCAGCTTTGTCCCCGCTGTGTCTCGCGGTGTCCCACACTCTGTCCCACACTGTGTCCCGCAGTGTCCCCCGCTGTGTCCTGCTGTGTCCCCCGCTGTGTCCCGATGTGTCCCCCGCTGAGTCCCCGCTGTGTCACTGCTGTGTCCCGCTGTTTCCTCGCTGTGTCCCCTGCTGTCTCCCTCTCTGTCCCCCGCTGTGTCAGA
>NW_012305151.1:0-2855 GCF_000151885.1 Dipodomys ordii
TCCCCCGCTGTGTCCCGCTGTGTCCCGCTGTGTAGTGCTGTGTCCCCCGCTGAGTAGCGCTGTGTCCCCGCTGTGTCCCAATGTGTCCTCGCTGTGTCCCGCGCTGGGTCCCGCTGGGTCCCCCCTGTGTCCCCCGCTGTGTCCGGCTGTGTCCGGCTGTGTCCCCCGCTGTGTCCCCCGCAGTGTCAGCGCTGTGTCCCGCTGTGTCCTCGCTGTGTCCCCCGCTGTCTCCCGCTCTGTACCCCGCTGTGTCTCAAGCTTTGTCCCCGCTGTGTCCCACTGTGTCCCTAGCTGTGTCCCGCTGTTTCCCCCGCTTTGCCTCGCTGAGTCCCATCTGTGTCGCCGCTGTGTCCCACTATGTTCCCGCAGTGTCCCCGCTGTGTCCCGCTGTGTCCCGCTGTGTCCTCGCTGTGTCCCCTGAGTGTCCCGTTGTGTCCCCAGCTTTGCACCCCGCTGTGTCCCGCTGTGTTCCCGCTGTAACGGCGCTGGGTCCCGCTGGGTCCCGCTATGTCCTCCCTCTGTTCCCCGCTGTGTCCCGCTGTGTCACGCTGTGTCACGCTCTGTCCCCTCTGTGTCCCTCTGTGTCCAGCTCTGTCCCTGTTGTGAGTCCGCTGTGCCCCGCTGTGTACCCTTCTGTGTCCAGCTGTGTCCCCTCTGTGTCCAGCTGTGTCCCTTCTCTTTCCCCCGCTGTCCACCGCTGTGTTCCCCGGCTGTGTCCCGCAGTGTCTCCGCTGTGTCCCGCTGTGTCCTACTGTGTCCCGTGGTGTCCCGCTTTTTCCCCTCTATGGCCCCTGCTGAGACCCCTCTGTGTCCCCTCTGTGTCCACTTGTGTCCTCGCTGTGTCCTCCGCTGTCTCCCGCTTTGTCCCACGCTGTGTCCTACTGTGTCCCACTGTGTCCCTGCTGTGTCCCACACTGTGTCACGCTGTGTCCCGCTGTGTCCCCCGCTGTGTCCTGCTGGGTCCCGATGTGTCCCTGCTGTGTCCGGCTGTGTCCCCCGCTGTGTCCCGCAGGGTCCCGCTGTGTCCCCCGCTGTGTACCGCTGTGTCCCCGCAGGTTCACCGCTGTTTCACGCTGTGTCCTGCTATGTTCCGTGGTGTCCTGCTTTGTCCCCCGCGGTGTCCCGCTGTGTCCACTGCTGGGTCCCCGCTGGGTCCCGCTGTGTCGCTGTTTCCCGCTGTGTCCTCGCATTGTCCCATGCTGTGTTCCGCTGTGTCCTCCCTGTGTCCCCCGCTGTGTCCCGCTGTGTCCCCCGCTGTGGCCCGCATGGTCCCGCATGGTCCCGCTGTGTCCTCGCTGTATCCCACTGTGTCCCCCCTGTTTCCCCGCTGGGTCCTGCTGTGTCCCGCTGTGTCCCGCTGGGTCCCCCGCTTTGTCCCGCTGTGTCCCCGCAGTGTCCCCGCTGTGTCCCGCTGTGTCCCACTGTGTCATGTGGTGTCCCGCTTTGTACCCCGCTATGTCCACTGCTGAGTCCCCTCTGTGTCCCCGCTGTGTCCTGCTGTGTCCCCCGCTGTGTCCCGCTGTGTCCCCGCTGTGTCCCTCGCTGTGTCCCCCTCTGTGTCCCGCTGTGTCCCGCTGTGTCATCCGCTGTGTCCTTGTTGTGTCCCTGCTGGGTCCCGCTGTGTCACCGCTGTGTCCCGCTGTGTCCCCGCTCTATAGACTCTGTTTACCGCTGTGTCCCCCGCTGGGTCCCGCTGGGTCCCGCTGTGTCCCCCGCTGTGTCCCGCTGTGTCCCCGCAGGTTCACCGCTGTTTCACGCTGTGTCCTGCTGTGTTCCGTGGTGTCCCGCTTTGTCCCCCGCTGTGTCCCGCTGTGTCCACTGCTGGGTCCCCGCTGGTTCCCGCTGTGTCTCGCTGTGTCCCGCTGTGTCCTCGCTTTGTCCCATGCTGTGTTAAGCTGTGTTCTCCCTGTGTCCCCTGCTGTGTCCCGCTGTGTCCCCCGCTGTTCCCTGCAGTGTCCCGCTGTGTCCCGCTGGGTCCCCCGCTGTGTCCCGCTGTGTCCCCCGCTGTGCCCCGCAGTGTCCCGATGTGTCCTGCTCTGTCCCCCAGTCTGTCCCCCGCTGAGTCCTCTATGTGTCGCCGCTGTGTCCCGCTGTGTCCTCGCTGTGTCCCCTGCTGTCTCATGCTTTGTCCCACGCTGTGTCCCACTGTGTCCCGCTGTGTCCTCGCTGTGTCCCCTGTTGTGTCCTGCTGTGTTCCCGCTGTGTCCCAAGCTGTGTCCCGCTTTGTCCCGCTGTGTGCCCCGCTGTGTCCCACTATGTTCTCGCAGTGTCCCCGCTGTGTCTCCGCTGTGTCCTCCCTGTGTTCCCCGCTGTTTCCCGCTGTGTCCCCCGCTGTGTCTCGCTGTGTCTACTGCTGTGTCCCCACTGTGTCCCGCTGTGTCTCGCTGTGTCCCGCTGTGTCCTCGCTTTTTCCCACGCTGTGTTCTGCTGTGTCCTCGCTGTGTCCCCCGCTGTGTCCCGTTGTGTCCCCAGTTGTGTACCCCACTGTGTCCCCCTGTGTCCCCGCTGTATCGACGCTGTGTCCCGCTGTGTCCCGCTGTGTCCTCCCTGTGTTCCCCACTGTGTCCCGCTATGTACCCCTCTGTGTCCCTCGCTGTGACCCGCTGTGTCCCGATGTATTCTGCTGTGTCCCCCGCTGTGTCCCGCTGTGTCCCCGCTGTGTCCCAATGTGTCCACGCTGTGTCCCGCGCTGGGTCCCGCTGGTACCCCCCTGTTTCCCCCGCTGTGTCCCGCTGTGTCCGGCTGTGTCCCCCGCTGTGTCCCCCGCTGTGTCCCCCGCTGTGTCAGCGCTGTGTCCCGCTGTGTCCTCGCTGTGTCCCCCGCTGTCTCCTGCTCTGTACCCCGCTGTGTCTCAA
>NW_012305152.1:0-2855 GCF_000151885.1 Dipodomys ordii
TTCTACTTCTCCCTTCTTCTACTTCTCCCACTACTTCTGCTTCTTTTACTTATTCTTTTTCTTCTACTTCTACTTCTCCTGCTTCTACTTCTACTACTTCTCCTTATGCTTCTCCTTATGCTGCTGCTTCTTCTTCTTCTTCCTCATCTTCTTCTTTTTTTTCTTCTTCTTCTTCTCTTTCTTCTGCTTCTGCTTTTCCTGCCTCTTCTGCTTCTACTCTTTCTCTTTCTGCTTCTCATTCTGCTTCTGCTTCTCCTTCTGCTTCTCCTATTGCTTCTGTTGCACTTCCTTATCCTCCTTCTCCTCCTTCTGCTTCTCCTTCTGCTTCTGCTTCTTCTGCTTCCCCTGCTTCTCGTTCTGCATCTTTTTCTGCTTCTGCTTCTCCTTCTGCTGCTTCTTCTGCTTCTGCTACTCCTTCTTGTGCTTCTCCTTCTGATTCTCCTTCTACTTCTCTTTCTGCTGCTCCTTCTCCTTCTTCTGCTTCTCCCTCTGATTCTTCTTCTTATGCTTATTCTTTTTCTACTGCTTCTGCTTCTCCTTCTTCTCCTTCCTCTGCTTCTACTTCTTCTCCTTATGCTTCTCCTTCTCCTTCTCCTTCTTCTTCTTCTTCTTCTTCTTCTTCTTCTTCTTCTTCTTCTTCTTCTTCTTCTTCTTCTTCTTCTTCTTCTTCTTCTTCTTCTTCTTCTTCTTCGACTTCTTCTGCTTCTTCTTTTCCTGCTTCTTCTGCTTCTACAGCTTCTCTTTCTGCTTCTCATTCTGCTTCTGCTTCTCCTTCTGCTTCTCCTATTGCTTCTGCCGCTCTTCCTTCTCCTTCTCCTACTTCTACAACTCCTTCTGCTTCTTCTGCTTCTCCTTATGCATTTCTTCTGTTTCTGCTTCTCCTTCTGCTGCTTCTTCTGCTTCTGTTTCTCCTTCTGCTTCTCCTTCTGCTTCTTCTGCTTATCCTTCTGATTCTCCTTCTGCTTCTCCTTCTCTTTCTCCTTCTCCTTCTCGTTCTTATGCTTTTCCTTCTGCTTCTCCTTCTGCTTCTGCTGCAACTGCTACTGCCTCTGCTTCTTCTGTTTCTTCTGCTTCTCCTTCTGCTTTTGATTCTCTTTCTGCTTCTGCTTCTGCTTCTACTTCAGCTTCTCATTCTGCTTCTCCAGATTCTGCTTCTTCTCCTTCTCCTCCTTCTGCTTCAGGTTCTGCTTCTGCTTCTTCGGATTCTTATGCTTCTGCTTCTCCTGCTTCTGCTTCTTTTGCTTCCCCTCTTTCTCTCTGCTTCTCCTTCTGTTTCTGCTTCTCCTTCTGCTTCTGCTTCTTGTCCTTCTCCTGTTTTCTGCTTCTGCTTCTCCTGCTTCTGCTTCTTCTGCTTTTCCCGCTTCTCTTTCTGCTTCTCCTTCTGCTCCTTCTCCTTCTTCTGTTTCTTCTTCTTCTGCTTCTCCCGCTTCTGCTTCTTCTGCTTCTCCTGCTTCTCGTTCTGCTTCTCTTGGTCGGCTTCTCTTTCTATTTCTGCTTCTGCTTCTTCTGATTCTGCTTCTTCTCCTTCTTCTTCTCCTTCTGCTTCTGTTTCTTCTGCTTCGCCTGCTTCTCCTTCTGCATCTCCTTCTGCTTGTGCTTTTCCTTCTGCTTCTTCTTCTGCTTCTGCTTCTCCTGCTACTGCTTCTTCTGCTTCTGCTTCTTCTGTCACTCTTTCTGCTTCTCTTTCTGCTTCTTATTCTGCTTCTGCTCCTCCTACTCCTAATCCTTCTCTTTCTCCCTCTTCTTCTGCTTCTCGTTCTGCTTCTGCTTCTTCTGCTTGTTCGGTTTCTTCTGCTTCTGCTTTTCCAGCTTCTGCTGCTTCTGCTTCTCCTTCTGCTTCAGGTTCTCCTTCTGCTTCTTGGGCTTCTTCTGTTTCTTCTGCTTCTGCTTCTCCTGCTACTGCTTCTTCTGCTTCTCTTTCTGCTTCTCCTTCTGCTTCTGCTTCTCCTTCTGCTCCTTCTCCTTCTTCTGTTTCTTCTTCTTCTTCTGCTTCTCCCGCTTCTGCTTCTTCTGCTTCTCCTGCTTGTCCTTCTCCTTCTGCTTCTCCGTCTCCTTCTTCTGCTTCTCTTTCTGCTTCTGCTTCTTCTGATTCTCCAACTTCTCCTTCTCCTTCTCCTTCTGTTTCTGCTTCTCTTTCTCCTTCGGCATCTCCTTCTGCTTCACCTTCTGCTGCTCCTTCTCCTTCTTCTGTTTCTCCCTCTGTTTCTGCTTCTTATGCTTCTTCTTTTTCTTCTGGTTCTGCTTCTCCTGCTTCTGCTTCTTATGCTTCTACTGCTTCTTCTTCTTCTTCTGCTTCTTCTGCTTCTACTTCTCTTCCTGCTTCTGTTTCTCCTGCTTGTTTTTCTGCTTCTTCTGCTGTTATTTCTACTTCCCCTTCTGCTTCTCTTTTGGCTTCTCCTTCTGCTTCTGCTTCTTCTGTTTCTCCTGCCTGAATTTCTGGTTCTACTTCTTCTGCTGCTTCTCCTTCTGCTTCTCCTTCTCCTTCTGCTTCTGTTTCTGCTTTTTCGGCTTCTCCTGCTTCTGCTTCTTGTCCTCCTCCTGCTTCCCTTTCTGATTCTCATTCTGCTTCTCCTTCTGCTTCTGCTTCTCCTCCTTCTCCTTCTTCTACTTCTGTTTCTCCTTCAGCTTCTGCTTCTTCTGCTTCTCCTGCTTCTCATTCTGCATCTCCTTCTGCTTGTGCTTGTCCTTATGCTTCTTCTTCTGCCTCTGCTTCTCCTTCTCCTTCTTTTGCTTCTCCTTTTGATTCTGCTTCTTCTGCTTTTCCTGCTTCTCCTTCTGCTTCTGCTTCTTCTGCTTCTCCTTCTGCTTCTTCTTCAAGCTTCTGCTTGTCCTTCTTCTTCTGCTTCTCCTTCTGA
>NW_012305153.1:0-2855 GCF_000151885.1 Dipodomys ordii
CTGTGTCCCGTGTTGTCCCACTTTGTCCCACGCTGTGTCCCCCGCTGAGTCCCCTCTGTGTCGCCGCTGTGTCCCCCTGTGTCCTCGCTGTGTCCCCCGCTGTCTCCGGCTTTGTCTCCCGCTGTGTTCCGCTGTGTCCCGCTGTGTCCCCGCTGTGTCCCCAGCTGTGTCCCGATGTATCCTGCTGTGTCCTCCCTGTGTCCCCAGCTGTGTACCCCACTGTGTCCCACTGTCCCGGCCGTATCGATGCTAGGTCCCGCTGGGTCCCGCTGGGTCATCCCTGTGTCCCCCGCTGTGTCCTGCTGTGTCCCCGGCTGTGTCTCTGCTGTGTCCCCGCTGTATCCCGCTTTGTCCCACTGTGTACAGCTGTGTCCCCCGCTGAGACCTGCTGTGTCCCAATGTGTCCCAATGTGTCCTCGCTCTGTCCCCCGCTGTGTCACGCTGTGTCCCCCGCTGTGTCCCACCGTGTCCCCGCAGGGTCACTGCTGTTTCCCGCTGTGTCCCGCTGTGTTCCGTGGTGTCCCTCTTTGTCCCCCGTTGCGTCCCCCACTGAGTCCCCGCTGTGTCACTGCTATGTCCCGCTGTGTCCTCGCTGTGTCCCCCGCTGTCTCCCTCTCTGTTCCCCGCTGTGTCGCGCTGTGTCCCGCTGTGTCCCCTGCTGTGTCCCGCAGTGTCTCGCTGTGCCCCCACTCTGTCCCGTTGTGTCCACAGCTGGGTACCACGCTGTGTAACACGGTGTCCCCGGTGTATCGACGCTGTGTCCTGCTGGGTCCCGCTGTGTCCTCGCTGTGTTCCCCGCTGTGTCCCGCTGTGTCCCCAGCTGTGTCCCCCGCTGTGTCCCACTGTGTCCTCGCTGGGTCCCCCGCTGTGTCCCGCTGTGTCCCCCGCTGGGTTCCGCTGTGTCCCGCTATGTCCCGCTCGGTCCCTGCTGTGTCCCGCTCTGTCCCGTTGTGTCCCCTTTGTGTGCCCGGCTGTGTCCTGCTGTGTACTCCATTGTGTCCAGCTGTGTCACCGCTGTGTCTCGCTTTGGCCCCTCTCTGTCTCCGCTGTCCCCCGCTGTGTCCCCCGCTGTGTCCCGCTGTGTCCCGCTGTGTCCCCCGCTTTGTCCCGCTGAGTCCCCTCTGTGTCGCCGCTGTGTCCCGCTGTGTCCTCGCTGTGTCCCCCGCTGTCTGCCGCTTTGTCCCCGCTGTGTCCCTAGCTGTGTACCGCTGTGTCCCCCTGTGTACCCCGCTGTGTCCCATTATGTTTCCGCAGTGTCCCCGCTGTGACCCGCTGTGTCCCGATGTGTCCTCGCTGTGTCCCCCGCAGTGTCCTGTTGTGTCCCCAGCTGTGCACCCCGCTGTGTCCCGCTGTGTCCCCGCTGTAAGGACGCTGGGACCCGCTGGGTCCCGCTATGTCCTCCCTGTGTTCCCCGCTGTGTCCCGCTGTGTCCACAGCTGTGTCCTGCTGTGTCTCGCTGTGTCCTGCTGTGTCCTCGCTGTGTTCCCCGCTGTCTTCTGCTGTGTCCTCGCTGTGTCCCCCGCTGTGTCCCGTTGTGTCCCCAGCTGTGTACCCCGGTGTGTCCCGCTGTGTTCCCGCTGAATCGACGCTGTGTCCCGCTTGATCCCGTTGTGTCCTCGCTGTGTTCCCCGCTTTATCCAGCTGTGTATCCCTCTGCGTCCTTCGCTGTGTCCCGCTGTGTCCCGCTGTGTACTGCTGTGTCCCCCGCTGCATCCCGTTGTGTCCTGCTGTGTCCCGCTGTGTCCCGCTGTGTCCCCGCTGTGTGCCCGCTGTGTCCCGCTGTGTACTCCGTTGTGTCCAGCTGTGTCCCCGCTGTGTCTCGCTTTGGCCCCTCTCTGTCTCCGCTGTACCCCGCTGTGTCCCCCACTGTGTCCCGCTGTGTCCCACTGTATCCCCCGCTTTGTCCCGCTGAGTCCCCTCTGTTTTGCCGCTGTGTCCTGCTGTGTACGCCGCTGTGTCCCACTATGTTCCAGCAGTGTCCCCGCTGTGTACCGCTGTGTCCCGCTGGGTCCTCTCTGTGTCCCCCGCAGTGTCCCGTTGTGTCCCCAGCTGTGTACCTCGCTGTGTCCCGCTGTGTCCCCGCTGTATCGACGCTGGGTCCCGCTGGGTCTCGCTGTGTCCCCCGCTGTGTCCCGCTGTGTCCCGCTGTGTCCGCCACTGTGTCCCGCTGTGTCTACTGCTTTGTCCCCGCTGTGTCCCGCTGTGTCCCGCTGTGTACTCCGTTGTGTCCAGCTGTGTCCCCGCTGTGTCTCGCTTTGGCCCCTCTCTGTCTCCGCTGTCCCCCGCTGTGTCCCCCGCTGTGTCCCGCTGTGTCCCACTGTGTCCCCCGCTTTGTCCCGCTGAGTCCTCTCTGTATCGCCTCTGTGTCCCGTTGTGTACCCTGCTGTGACCCACTATGTTCCAGCAGTGTCCCCGCTGTGTACTGCTGTGTCCCGCTGGGTCCTCTCTGTGTCCCCCGCAGTGTCCCGTTGTGTCCCCAGCTGTGTACCTCGCTGTGTCCCGCTGTGTCCCCGCTGTAGCGACGCTGGGTCCCGCTGGGTCTCGCTGTGTCCTCCCTGTGTCCCCCGCTGTGTCCCGCTGTGTCCCGCTGTGTCCGGCACTGTGTCCCGCTGTGTCTACTGCTTTGTCCCCGCTGTGTCCCGCTGTGTCCCGCTGTGTCCTCACTGTGTCCCACGCTGTGTTCTGCTGTGGCCTCGCTTTTTCCCCGCTGTTTCCCGCTGTGTACCCCTCTGTGTCCCCCGCTGTGTCCCGCTGTATCCCCCACTGTGTCCCTGCTGTGTCCCCGCTGTGTCGCGCTGTGTCCCCCGCTGTGTCCCCCGCTGTGTCCCGCTGTGTCGCGCTGTGTCCACCGCTGT
>NW_012305154.1:0-2855 GCF_000151885.1 Dipodomys ordii
TGTGTGCCCCGCTGTGTCTGCTGGGTCCCGCTGTGTCCCCGCTGTGTACATGCTGTGTCCTCGCTGTGTTCCCCGCTATGTCCCGCTGTGTCCCCCAATGTGTCCCGCTGTGTCTACTGCTGTGTCCCCACTGTGTCCCTCTGTGTCTCGCTGTGTACCGCTGTGTCCTCGCTGTTTCCCACGCTGTGTTCTGCTGTGTCCTCGCTGTGTCCCCCGCTGTGTCCCGTTGTGTACCCAGCTGTGTACCCCGCTGTGTCCCGCTGTGTCCCCGCTGTATCGACGCTGTGTCCCGCTTGGTCCCGCTGTGTCCTCGCTGTGTTCCCCCCAGTGTCCCGCTGTTTACTCCTCTGTGTCCCCCGCTGTGTCCCGCTGTGTCCCGCTGTGTACTGCTGTGTCCCCCGCTGAGTCCCGCTGTGTCCCCGTTGTGTCCCAATGTGTCCTCGCTGTGTCCCGCGCTGGGTCCCACTGTGTCCCCCCTGTATCCCCCGCTGTGTCCCGCTGTATCCGGCTGTGTCCCCCGCTGTGTTCCCCGCTGTGTCTCCCGCAGTGTAAGCGCTGTGTCCCGCTGTGTCCTCGCTGTGTCCCGCTGTGTCTCGCTGTGCCCCCACTGTGTCCCGTTGTGTACACAGCTGTGTACCACGCTGTGTAACGCTGTGTCCCCGCTGTATCGACGATGTGTACTGCTGGGTCCTGCTGTGTCCTCGCTGTGTTCCCCGCTGTGTCCCGCTGTGTCCCCCACTGTTTCCCCGCTGTGTCCCTCTATGTACCCCGCTGTGTATAGCTTTGTCTCTGATGTATCTCGCTGTGTCTCACGCTCTGTCCCCCGCTGTGTCCCGCTGTGTCCCCCACTCTGTCCCGCTGTGTCCCGCTGTGTCCCCGAAGGGTCACCGCTGTTTCGCGCTGTGTCCCGCTGTGTCAGTGGTGTCCCGCTTTGTCCCCCTCTGTGTCCCCAGCTGAGTCCCCGCTGTGTCACTGCTGTGTCCCTCTGTGTCCTCGCTGTGTCCCCCGCTGTCTCCCGCTCTGTCCCCCGCTGTGTCTCACGCTATATCCCGTCTGTGTCCCACTCTGTCCTGCTGTGTCCCGCTGTGTCCACCACTGTGTCCATTTGTGTCCCCAGCTGTGTAACCCGCTGTGTAACGCTGTGAATCCCGCTGTATCAAGGCTGTGTCCCGCTGGGTCCCGCTGTGTCCTTGCTCTGTTATTCGTGGTGTCCCCCTCTGTCCCCCACTGTGTCACCCGCTCTGTCCTACTGTGTCCCCCGCTGTGTCCCGTTTTGTCCCGCTGTGTCCCCCACTGTGTCCCTGCTGTGTCCCTGCTGTGTCCCAGCTGTGTCACGCTGTGTCCTGCTGTATCCCGTTGTGTCCCGCCGTAACCCTGCTGAGTCCCCCTGTGTCCCCGCTGCGTCCTGTTGTGTCGTCGCTCTGTCCTCCGCTGTGTCCCGCTGTGTCCTCTGCTGTGTCCCGCTGTGTCACTCTGTGTCCCGCTGTATCCCGCTGTGACCCCGCTGAGTCCCTGCTGTGTCCCCTGCTGTCTCCCACTCTGTCCCCCGCTGTGTCTCACGCTTTGTCCCCGCTGTGTCCCACTGTGTCCCGCTGTGTCCCGCTGTGCCCACACTGTGTCCTGTTGTGTCCACAGCTGTGTACCACGCTGTGTAATGCTGTGTCCCCGCTGTATCTACGCTGTTCCTCGCTGTGTCCCGCTGTGTCCCCCGCTGTGTCCCACTGTGTCCTCACTGTGTCCCCCTCTGTGTCCCGCTGTGTCCCCCGCTATGTCCCGCTGTGTCCAGCTGTGTCCCGCTCTGTCCCCTCTTTGTGCCCGCTGTGTCCCGCTGTGACCTCCGTTGTGTCCAGCTGTGTCACCGCTGTGTCCCGCTGTGTCCTCTCTTTGTCTCCACTGTCCCCCGCTGTGTCCCCCGCTGTGTCCCGCTGTGTCCCACTGTGTCCCCCGCTTTGTCCCGCTGTGTCGACGCAGTGTTCCCTCTGTGTCCTGCTGTGTCACACTGTGTCCCATGGTGTCCCGCTTTTTCCCCCGCTGTTTCCCCCGCTGAGTCCCCTTTGTGTCCCCACTGTGTCCCGCTGTGTCCCGCTGTGTCCTAGCTGTGTCCCCCGCTGTGTCCCGCTGTGTCCCGCTGTGTCCTCGCTGTGTCCCCCGCTGTCTCCCGCTCTGTCCCCCGCTGTGTCTCACGCTTTATCCCTTCTGTGTCCCACTCTGTCCCGCTGTGTCCCGCTGTGCCCACACTGTGTCCCATTGTGTCCACAACTGTGTATCCCGCTGTGACCCCGCTGAGTCCCCGCTGTGTCCCCGCTGTGTCCCCCGCTGTCTCCCACTCTGTCCCCTGCTGTGTCTCACGCTTTGTCCCCGCTGTGTCCCACTGTGTCTCGCTGTGTCCCGCTGTGCCCACACTGTGTCCCGTTGTGTCCACAGCTGTGTACCACGCTGTGTAACGCTGTGTCCCCGCTGTATCTACGCTGTTCCTCGCTGTGTCCCGCTGTGTCCCCCGCTGTGTCCCCCGCTGTGTCCTCGCTGTGTCCCCAGCTGTGTCCCACTTTGTCCTAGCTGGGTCCCCCGCTGGGTCCCGCTGTGTCCCCCGCTGTGTCCCACTGTGTTCCGCTGTGTCCCGCTCTGTCCCTGCTGTGTCCCGCTGTGTCCTGCTGTGTCCCCCTGTGTGCGCGCTGTGTCCTGCTATGTACTCCGTTGTGTCCAGCTGTTTCACCGCTGTGTCCCCCACTTTGTCCCGCTGTGTCCCGCTGTGTCCTCGGTGCCTCCCCCGCTGTGTCCCGCTGTGTCCCCCGCAGTGTCCCGCTGTGTCCCGCTCTGTCCATGCTGTGTCCCGCTGTGCCCTGCTGTGTCGTCGT
>NW_012305155.1:0-2855 GCF_000151885.1 Dipodomys ordii
TTCTCCTTCTTCTGTTTCTCCCTCTGCTTCTGCTTCTTATGCTTCTTCTTGTTCTTCTGCTTCTGCTTCTCCTGCTTCTGCTTCTTATGATTCTACTGCTTCTTCTTCTGCTTCTGCTTCTTCTGCTTCTACTTCTCTTTGTGCTTCTGCTTCTCCTGCTTGTTTTTCTGCTTCTTCTGCTGCTTCTCCTTCTGCTGCTTCTTCTACTTCTCCTTCTCCTTCTCTTTTTGCTTCGCCTTCTGCTTCTGCTTCTGTTCTTCTGTTTCTCCTGCCTTAATTTCTGATTCTACTTCTTCTGCTGCTTCTCCTTCTGCTTCTGCTTCTACTTCTGATTCTGATTCTGCTTCTTCTGCTTCTTCTCTTTCGGCTTCTCCTGCTTCTGCTTCTTGTGCTTCTCCTGCTTCTCTTTCTGCTTCTCATTCCGCTTCTGCTTCTGCTTCTGCTTCTCCTCCTTCTCCTTCTCCTACTTCTGCTTCTCCTTCATCTTCTGCTTCTTCTGCTTCTCCTTCTGCATCTCCTTCTGCTTGTGCTTGTCCTTATGCTTCTTCTTCTGCCTCTGCTTCTCCTTCTCCTTCTTTTGCTTCTCCTTTTCCTTCTGCTTCTTCTGCTTTTCCTGCTTCTCCTTCTGCTTCTGCTTCTTCTGATTTCCTTCTGCATCTTATTCTGCTTCTGCTTCTCCTTCTCCTTCTTCTGCTTCTCCTTCTTCTTCTCCTTCTTCTTCTTCTTCTTCTTCTTCTGCTTTACCTGCTTCTCTATCTGCTTCTCCTTCTGTTTCTCCTTCTCCTTCTTGATCTTCTGCTTTTCCTTCTGCTTCTCGTTCTGCTTCTGCTACAACTTCTACTGCTTCTATTTCTTCTGTTTCTCCTTCTGATTTTCATTCTCTTTCTGCTTCTGCTTCTCCTTCTGCTTCTCCAGATTCTGCTTCTTCTGCTTCTCCTTCTGCCTGAGGTTCTCCTTCTGCTTCTTCGGATTCTTATGCTTCTGCTTCTCCTGCTTCTGCTTCTTCTGCTTCCCCTCCTTCTCTTTCTGCTTCTCCTTCTGTTTCTGCTTCTCCTTCTGCTTCTGCTTCTTGTCCTTCTCCTGTTTGTTCTGCTTATGCTTCTCCTGTTTCTGCATCTCCTGCTCCTCCTTCTGCTGCTCTTTCGGCTTCTCCTGCTGCTTTTCCTTCTCCTGCTCCTTCTTGTGCTTCTCTTTCTGCTTCTCCTTCTGTTTCTCCTTCTCCCTCACCTTCTCGTTCTTCTGCTTTTTCTTCTGCTTCTCCTTCTGCTTCTGCATCTTCTGCTTCTTCTGCTACTGCCTCTGCTTCTTCTGTTTCTTCTGCTTCTCCTTCTGCTTCTCCTTCTGCTTTTGCTTCTCTTTCTGCTTCTGCTTCTCCTTCTGCTTCTCCAGATTCTGCTTCTTCTGCTTCTCCTTCTGCTTCAGGTTCTGCTTCTGCTTCGTCGGCTTCTTCTGCTTCTGCTTCTCCTGCTGCTGATTCTTCTGCTTCTCCTGCTTCTCTTTCTGCTTTTCCTTTTTTCTGCTTCTCCTTCTGCTTCTGCTTCTTCTCCTTCTTCTGTTTCTTCTGCTTCTCCTGCTTCTACTTCTCCTGCTTCTCGTTCTGCTTCTTTTTCTGCTTCTACTTCTCCTTCTTCTGCTTCTCCTTCTGCTTCTGCTTCTCCTTCTGCTTCAATTTCTCCTTCTGCTTCTCATTCTGCTTCTGCGTCTTCTGTTACTTCTGCTTCTCTTGCTTCTGCTTCTCCTGCTTCTCCTACTTCTCGTGCTGCTTCTCCTTCTGCGTCTCTTTCTGCTTCAGCTTATCCTTTTGCTTCTCCTAATCCTAATCCTTCTCTTTCGCCTTCTCCTTCTTGTTCTTCTGCTTGTCCTGGTGCTTCTGCTAATGCTTATTCTACTATTTCTGTTTCTTCTGCTTCTGCTTCAGATTGTGCTTCTTCTGTTTCTCCTTCTGCTTCAGATTCTGCTTCTGCTTCTTCAGCTTCTCCTGTTTCTTCTGCTTCTGCTTCTCCTGCTTCTTCTGGTTCTCCTGCTTCTCTTTCTGCTTCTCCTTCTGCTTCTGCTTCTCCTTCTGCTTCTGTTTCTGCTCTTCTACTTCTTCTGTTTCTTTTGCTTCTGTTTCTTCTGCTTCTTCTTCTTCTGTTTCTTCTGATTCTACTTCTGCTTCTCGTTCTTCTCCTCTTTCTGCTTCTACTTCAGCTTCTTCTGATTCTCCTGCTTCACCTTCTTATTCTCCTTTTGTTTCTGCTTCTCTTTCTGCTTCTGCTTCTCCTTCTGCTGCTCCTTCTCCTTTTCCTTCTTCTGCTTCTCCCACTACTTCTGCTTCTTTTGCTTATTCTTTTTCTTCTGCTTTTGCTTCTCCTGCTTCTGCTTCTTCTGCTTCTACTGCTTCTCCTTATGCTTCTCCTTATGCTGCTTCTTCTTCTTCTTCTTCGTCTACTTCCTCTTCTTCTCTTACTTCTGCTTCTGCTTTTCCTGCTTCTTCTGCTTCTACGGCTTCTCTTTCTGCGTCTCATTCTGCTTCTGTTTCTCCTTCTGCTCCTCCTATTGCTTCTGCTGCTCTTCCTTCTCCTTCTCCTTCTCCTACTTCTGCTTCTCCTTCTGCTTCTGCTTCTTCTGCTTCTCCTGCTTCTCCTTCTGCATCTTCTTCTGCTTCTGTTTCTCCTTCTGCTGCTTCTTCTGCTTCTGCTTCTCCTTCTTCTGCTTCTCCTTCTGATTCTCCTTCTGCTGCTCCTTCTCCTTCTTCCTCTGATTCTGCTTCTTATGCTTATTCTTTTTCTACTGCTTCTGCTTCTCCTGCTTCTACTTCCTCTGATTCCCTGCTTCTCCTTATGCTTCTCCTTCTTCTCCTTCTTCTTCTTCTT
>NW_012305156.1:0-2855 GCF_000151885.1 Dipodomys ordii
CTTCTGCTTCTCGACTTCTCCTGATTCTCTGCATCAGCTCTCCGCATCATCTAGATCTCATGCTCTCATCTGCTTCTCCTTCTGCTTCTGCTTCTCCTTCTGCTTCTGCTTCTGCTCTTCTCCTTCTTCTGTTTCTTTTGCTTCTGTTTCTTCTGCTTCTTCTTCTTCTGTTTCTTCTGATTCTACTTCTGCTTCTCCTTCTTCTCCTTCTCTTTCTGCTTCTTCTGATTCTCCTGCTTCTCCTTCTTGTTCTCCTTCTGTTTCTGCTTCTCTTTCTGCTTCTTCTTCTCCTTCTGCTGCTCCTTCTCCTTCTCCTTCTTCTGCTTCTCTCACTGCTTCTGCTTCTTTTGCTTATTCTTTTTCTTCTGCTTCAGCTTCTCCTGCTTCTGATTCTTCTCCTTCTACTGCTTCTCCTTATACTTCTCCTTATGCTTCTCCTTATGCTTCTCCTTATGCTGCTGCTGCTGCTTCTTCTTCTTCGTCTTCTTCTTCTTCTCTTTCTTCTGCTTCTGCTTTTCCTGCCTCTTCTACTTCTACTGCTTCTCTTACTTCTTCTTGTCCTTCTCCTGTTTCTTCTCCTTCTGCTTCTCCTGCTTCTGCTTCTTCTGCTTTTCCTGCTTCTCTTTCTGCTTCTCCTTCTGCTTCTGCTCCTTCTCCTTCTTCTGTTTCTTCTTCTTCCGCTTCTCCCGCTTGTGCTTCTTCTGCTTCTCCTGCTTCTCGTTCAGCTTCTCTTCGTCGGCTTCTCTTTCTATTTCTGCTCCTGCTTCTTCTGATTCTGATTCTTCTCCTTCTTCTCCTTCTGCTTCTGCGTCTTCTGCATTTCCTGCTTCTCCTTCTGCATCTCCTTCTGCTTGTGCTTTTCCTTCTGCTTCTTCTTCTGCTCCGGCTTCTCCTTCTCCTTCTTCTGCTTCTCCGTCTGCTTCTGTTCCTTCTGCTTTTCCTGCTTCTCCTTCTGCTTCTCCTTCTATTTCTCCTTCTCGTTCTTCTGCTATTCCTTCTGCTTCTCTTTCTGCTTCTGCATCTTCAGCTTCTTCTGCTACTGATTCTGCTTCTTCTGTTTCTTCTGCTTCTGCTTCTCCTTCTGCTTTTGCTTCTCTTTCTGCTTCTGCTTCTCCTTCTGGTTCTCCTTCTTCTTCTCCAGATTCTGCTTCTTCTGCTTCTCCTGCTTCTCCTTCTGCTTTAGGTTCTGCTTTTGCTTCTTCGGCTTCTTCTGCTTCTTTTTCTGCTTCTCCTTCTGTTTCTGCTTCTCTTTCTGCTTCTGCTTCTTCTCCTTCTTCTATTTCTTCTGATTCTGCTTCGCCTGCTTCTGCTTCTCCTGCTTCTCCTTCTGTTTCTCTTTATGCTTCTCCTTCTGCTTCTCCTTCTTCTGCTTCTACTACTGCTTCTGCTTCTCCTTCTGCATTTTCTTCTGTTTCAATTTCTCCTTCTTCTGCTTTTAATTCTGCTTCTGCTTCTCCTGTTTCTGCTTCTTCTACTTCTCCTGCTTCTCCTTCTCCTTCTCCTTCTCTTTCTGCTTCTGCTTATCCTTCTGTTTCTCCTACTCCTAATCCTTCTCTTTCTCCTTCTCCTTCTTCTTCTTCTTCTTCTTCTGCTTCTCCTGCTGCTTCTTCTTCTGCTTCTTCTGCTTTTTCTGTTTCTTCTTCTTCTGCTTTAGCTTCTGCTTCTTCTGCTTCTCCTTTTGCTTCTGTTTCTCCGTCTGCTTCTGCTTCTGCTCTTCTTCTTCTGTTTCTTCTGCTTCTGCTTCTCCTGCTTCTTCTTCTGCTTCTCCTACTTCTCCTTCTGCTTCTCCGTCTCATTCTCCTTCTCCTTCAATTTCTCCTTCTTGTGCTTCTCATTCTGCTTCTGCTTCTGCTTCTCCTACTTCTGCTTCTTCTGTTTCTCCTTCTGCTTCTCCTTCGGCTTCTCTTTCTGCTTCTGATTCTCCTTCTGCTCCTCCTACTCCTAATCCTTCTCTTTCTCCTTCTTCTTCTTCTGCTTCTCGTTCTGCTTCTGCTTCTTCTCCTTGTTCTGTTTCTTCTGCTTCTGCTTTTCCAGCTTCTGCTGCTTCTGCTTGTCCTTCTGCTTCATGTTCTCCTTCTGCTTCTTGGGCTTCTTCTGTTTCTTCTGCTTCTGCTTCTCCTGCTACTGCTTCTTCTGCTTCTTCTGCTTCTCTTTCTGTTTCTCCTTCTGCTTCTCCTTCTGCTCCTTCTCTTTCTTCTGTTTCTTCTTCTTCTGCTTCTCCTGCTTCTGCTTCTTCTGCTTCTCCTGCTTGCCCTTCTCCTTCTCCTTCTCCTTCTCCTTCTTCTCCTCTTTCTGCTTCTGCTTCTTCTGATTCTCCAACTTCTCCTTCTTCTTCTCCTTCTGTTTCTGCTTCGCTTTCTGCTTCTGCATCTCCTTCTGCTTCACCTTCTGCTGCTCTTTCTCCTTCTTCTGTTTCTCCCTCTGCTTCTGCTTCTTATGCTTCTTCTTTATCTTCTGCTTCTGCTTCTCCTGCTTCTGCTTCTTATGCTTCTACTGCTTCTTATTCTGCTTCTGCTTCTTCTGCTTCTACTTCTCTTTGTGCTTCTGCTTCTCCTGCTTGTTTTTCTGCTTCTTCTGCTGCTTCTCCTTCTGCTGCTTCTTCTACTTCTCCTTCTCCTTCTCTTTTTGCTTCGCCTTCTGCTTCTGCTTCTGCTTCTTCTTTTTCTCCTGCCTGAATTTCTGATTCTACTTCTTCTGCTGCTTCTCCTTCTGCTTCTGCTTGTACTTCTGATTCTGATTCTGCTTCTTCTGCCTCTTCTCTTTCGGCTTCTCCTGCTTCTGCTTCTTGTGCTTCTCCTGTTCTCTTTGTGCTTATCATTCCGCTTCTGCTTCTGCTTCTCCTCCTTCTCCTTCTC
>NW_012305157.1:0-2854 GCF_000151885.1 Dipodomys ordii
TCTCCTTCTGCTTCTGCATCTTCTGCTTCTTCTGCTATTGCCTCTGCTTCTTCTGTTTCTTCTGCTTCTCCTTATGCTTCTCCTTCTGCTTTTGCTTCTCTTTCTGCTTCTGCTTCTCCTTCTGCTTCTCCAGATTCTGCTTCTTCTGCTTCTCCTGTATCTCCTTATGCTTCAGGTTCTGCTGCTGTTTCTTCGGCTTCTTCTTCTTCTGCTTCTCCTGCTGCTGCTTCTTCTGCTGCTCCTGCTTCTATTTCTGATTTTCCTTCTGTTTCTGCTTCTCCTTCTGCTTCTACTTCTTCTCCTTCTTATGTTTCTTCTGCTTCTGCTTCTCCTGCTTCTGCTTCTCCTGCTTCTCGTTGTGCTTCTCTTTCTGCTTCTCTTTCTGCTTCTCTTTCTGCTTCTCCTTCTCCTTCTCCTTCTGCTTCTCCTTCTGCTTCTCCTTCTCCTTCTGCTTCAATTTCTCCTTCTGCTTCTCATTCTGCTTCTGCGTCTTCTGTTTCTTCTGCTTCTCTTGCTTCTGCTTCTCCTGCTTCTCCTACTTCTCGTGCTGCTTCTCCTTCTGAGTCTCTTTCTGCTTCTGCTTATCCTTTTGCTTCTCCTACTCCTAATCCTTCTCTTTCGCCTTCTCCTTCTTGTTCTTCTGCTTGTCCTGGTGCTTCTGCTTCTGCTTCTGCTTATTCTACTATTTCTGTTTCTTCTGCTTCTGCTTCAGCTTCTTCTGTTTCTCCTTCTGCTTCAGATTCTGTTTCTGCTTCTTCGGCTTCTCCTGTTTCTTCTGCTTCTTCTTCTCCTTCTTCTTCTGGTTCTCCTGCTTCTCCTTCTTGTTATCCTTCTGTTTCAGCTTCTCTTTCTGCTTCAACTTCTCCTTCTGCTGCTCCTTCTCCTTCTTCTGCTTCTCCCACTGCTTCTGCTTCTGCTTCTTTTGCTTATTCTTTTTCTTCTGCTTCTGCTTCTCCTGCTTCTGCTTCTTCTGCTTCTACTGCTTCTCCTTATGCTTCTCCTTATGCTTCTTCTTCTTCTTCGTCTTCTTCTCTTTCCTCTGCTTCTGCTTTTCCTGCTTCTTCTTCTTCTACTGCTTCTCTTTCTGCTTATCATTCTGCTTCTGCTTCTCTTTCTGCTTCTCCTATTGCTTCTGCGGCTCTTCCTTCTCCTCCTTCTTCTACTTCTCCTTCTGCTTCTGCTTCTTCTGCTTCTCCTGCTTCTCCTTCTGCATCTTCTTCTGCTTCTGCTTCTCCTTCTGCTGCTTCTTCTGCTTCTGTATCTCCTTCTGCTTCTCCTTCTGCTTCTTCTGCTTCTCCTGATTCTCCTTCTGCTTCTCCTTCTGTTTCTCCTTCTCCTTCTCGTTCTTCTGATTTTCCTTCTGCTTCTCCTTCTGCTTCTGCTGCAACTGCTACTGCTTCTGCTTCTTCTGTTTCTTCTGCTTCTCCTTCTGATTTTGATTCTCTTTCTGCTTCTGCTTCTACTTCAGCTTCTCATTCTGCTTCTCCAGATTCTGCTTCTTCTCCTTCTCCTGCTTCTCCTTCTGCTTCAGGTTCTGCTTCTGCTTCTTCGGATTCTTATGCTTCTGCTCCTCCTGCTTCTGCTTCTTCTGCTTCCCCTCTTTCTCTTTCTGCTTCTCCTTCTGTTTCTGCTTCTCCTTCTGCTTCTGCTTCTTGTCCTTCTCCTGTTTTCTGCTTCTGCTTCTCCTGCTTCTGCTTCTTCTGCTTTTCCTGCTTCTCTTTTTGCTTCTCCTTCTGCTTCTTCTCCTTCTTCTGTTGCTTCTTCTTCTGCTTCTCCCGCTTCTGCTTCTTCTGCTTCTCGTTCTGCTTCTCTTCATCGGATTCTCTTTCTATTTCTGCTTCTGCTTCTTCTGATTCTGCTTCTTCTCCTTCTTCTTCTCCTTCTGCTTCTGTTCTTCTGCTTCTCCTGCTTCTCCTTCTGCATCTCCTTCTGCTTGTGCTTTTCCTTCTGCTTCTTCTTCTGCTTCTGCTTCTCCTGCTACTGCTTCTTCTGCTTCTGCTTCTTCTGTTTCTCTTTCTGCTTCTCCTTCTGCTTCTCTTTCTGCTTCTTATTCTGCTTCTGCTCCTCCTACTCCTAATCCTTCTCTTTCTCCTTCTTCTTCTTCTTCTTCTCGTTCTGCTTCTGCTTCTTCTGCTTGTTCTGTTTCTTCTCCTTCTGCTTTTCCAGCTTCTGCTGCTTCTGCTTCTCCTTCTGCTTCAGGTTCTCCTTCTGGTTCTTGGGCTTCTTCTGTTTCTTCTGCTTCTGCTTCTCCTGCTACTGCTTCTTTTGCTTCTCTTTCTGCTTCTCCTTCTGCTTCTGCTTCTGCTTCAATTTCTCCTTCTGCTTCTCATTCTGCTTCTGCGTCTTCTGTTTCTTCTGCTTCTCCTGCTTCTGCTTCTCCTGCTTCTCCTACTTGTCTTGCTGCTTCTCCATCTGCGTCTCTTTCTGCTTCTGCTTATCCTTTTGCTTCTCCTCCTCTAATCCTTCTCTTTCGCCTTCTCCTTCTTCTCCTTCTGCTTCTCCTGGTGCTTCTGCTTCTGCTTATTCTACTATTTCTGTTTCTTCTGCTTCTGCTTCAGATTGTGCTTCTTCTGTTTCTCCTTCTGCTTCAGATTCTGCTTCTGCATCTTTGGCTTCTCCTGTTTCTTCTGCTTCTGCTTCTCCTGCTTCTTCTGCTTCTCCTGCTTCTCTTTCTGCTTCTCCTTCTGCTTCTGCTTCTCTTTCTGCTTCTTCTTCTGCTCTTCTCCTTCTTCTGTTTCTTTTGCTTCTGTTTCTTCTGCTTCTTCTTCTTCTGCTTCTTCTGATTCTACTTCTGCTTCTCGTTCTTCTCCTCTTTCTGCTTCTACTTCAGCTTCTTCAGATTCTCCTGCTTTGA
>NW_012305158.1:0-2854 GCF_000151885.1 Dipodomys ordii
AGTACTGCTGTGTCCCCCGCTGAGTCCCGATGTGTCCCCGCTGTGTCCCCTTGTGTCCCCCGCTGTGTCCCGCTGTGATCCGCTGTGTCCCCCGCTGTGTCCCCCGCTGTGTCCTGCTGTGTCCTCGCCGTGTCCCCCGCTGTGTCCCGCTGTGTCCTCGCTGTGTCCCACCGTGTCCCTTGCAGTGTCCCGCTGTGATCCGCTGTGTCCCCCACTGTGTCCCCCGCTGTGTCCCGCTGTGTCCCGCTGTGTCCCACCGCTGTGTCCCGCTGTGTTCCTGCTGTGACAGGCTGTGTCCCGCTGTGTCCGCGCTGTGTCCTGCTGTGTACCCCGCTGTGTCCCGTTGTGTCCTCCGCTGTGTCCTGCTGTGTCCCCGCTGGGTCACCACTGTTTCCCCTGTGTCCTTGCTGTGTCCCACGCTGTGTCCCGCTGTGTCCCCGCTCTGCCCCCGCTGTGTACCGCTGTGTCCCCCGCTGAGTCCCGCTGTGTCCCGCTGTGTACTGCTGTGGCCCGCGCTGAGTCCCGCTGTGTCTCATTGTGTTCTACGCTCTGTCCCCCACTGCGTCCCTCTGTGTCCCCCGCTGTGTCCCGTTGTGTCCTCCACTGTGTCCCGTTGTGTCCCCGCTGGGTCACCACTGTTTTCCCCTGTGTCTTCGCTGTGTCCCCGCTGTGTCCCACTGTGTCCCCGCTGTGTCCCGCTGCGTCCCCCGCTGAGTCCCGCTGTGTCCCGCTGTGTACTGCTGTGATCCCCACTGAGTCCCGCTGTGTCCCCGCTGTGTCCCGCTTTGTCCCGCTTTGTCCCCCTGTGTGTCCCGCTGTGTCTAATGCTGTGTCCCTGCTGTGTCCCGCTGTGTCCCGCTGTGTCCTCGCTGTGTTCCACGCTGTGTTCCGCTGTGTCCTCGCTGTGTCCCCCGATGTGTCCCTTTGTGTCGCCAGCTGTGTAACCCGCTGTGTCCCACTGTTTACCCCTCTGTGTCCCCCTCTGTGTCCCGCTGTGTCCCCCACTGTGTCCCGCTGTGTTCCCCGCTGTGTCCCGCTGTGTCTACTGCTGTGTCCCCGCTGTGTCCTGCTGTTTCCCGCTGTGTCCCGCTGTGTCCTTGCTGAGTCCCATGATGTGTTCCGCTGTGTCCTCGCTTTGTCCCCCGATGTGTCCCTTTGTGTCCGCAGTTGTGTACCACGCTGTGTCCCGCTGTGTCCCCGCTGTATCGATGCTGTGTCCCGCAGTGTCCCGTTGTGTCCCGCTGTGTCCCCCGCTGTGTACCTGCTGTGTCCCCGCTGTGTCCCCGCTGTGTCCCGCTGTGTCCCGCTGTGTCACCGCTGTATCGACGCTGTGTCCCGCTGGGTCCCGCTGTGTCCTCGCTTTGTCCCCCGCTGTGTCCCGCTGTGTTCCCCTGTGTCCCGCCTGTGTCCCCCGCTATGTCCCGCTGTGATCCGCTGTGTCCTCAGCTGTGTCCCCAGCTGTATCCCGCTGAGTACTGCTGTGTCCCCCGCTGAGTACGCTGTGTCCCCCTGTGTCCCGATTGTGTCCCCCGCTGTGTCCCGCTGTGATCTGCTGTGTCCCCAGCTGTGTCTCCAGGTCTGTCCCGCTGTGTCCTCGCCGTGTCCCCCGCTGTGTCCCGCTGTGTCCCCGCTGTGTCCCCCGCTGTGTCCCCCACTGTGTCCCGCTATGATCCTCTGTGTCCGCCGCTGTGTCCCCCGCTGTGTCCAGCTGTGTCCTGTTTGTGTCCCCCGCTGTGTCCCGCTTTGTCCTCGCTGTGTCCCCCTCTGTGACCCACTGTGTCCTGCTGTGTCCCGCTGTATCCTTGCTGTGACAGGCTGTGTCCCGCTGTGTCCCCGCTGTGTACCGCTGTGTACTCCGCTGTGTCCAGCTTTGTCCTGATGTGTCTCGTTGTGTCCTACGCTCTGTCCCCCACTGTGTCCCACTGTGTCCCCCGCTGTGTCCCGTTGTGTCCTCCGCTGTGTCCCGCTGTGTCCCCGCTGGGTCACCACTGTTTCCCCTGTGTCCCGCTGTGTCCCCGCTGTGTCCAACCGTGTCCACCGCTGTGTTGCGCTGTGTCCTCGCTGTGTCCCCCGCTGTGGCCCGCTGTGTCCACGCTGTGTCTCCCACTGTGTACTGCTGTGTCCCCCGCTGTGTCCTGCTGTGTCCCGCTGTGTACCTGCTTTGACAGGCTGTGTCCCGCTGTGTCCTCGCTGTGTCCCTGCTGTGTCCCGCTGTGTACCCCGCTGTGTCCAGCTTTGTCCTCCTGTGTCCCTCTGTGTCCCCGCTGGGTCACCCCTGTTTCCCCTGTGTCCTCGCTGTGTCCCACGCTGTGTCCCGCTATTTACCACTGTGTCCCTGATGTGACCTGCTTTGTCCCGCTGTGTCCCCGCTGTGTCCCCCACTGTGTCCTGCTGTGTCCCCCGCTGTGTCCCGCTGTGTACTGCTGTGGCCCCCTGCTGAGTCCCGCTCTGTCCACGCTTTGTCCTGCTGTGTCCCGCTGTGCCCCCCGGTGTGTCCCGCTGTGTCTAATGCTTTGTCCCTGCTGTGTCCCGCTGTGTCCCGCTGTGTCCTCACTGTGTCCCACGCTGTGTTCCGCTGTGTCCTCGCTGTGTCCTCCGATGTGTACCTTTGTGTACCCCTCTGCCTCCCCCTCTGTGTCTCGCTGTGTCCCCCACTGTGTCCCGCTGTGTCCCCCGCTGTGTCCCGCTGTGTCTACTGCTGTGTCCCTGCTGTGTCCTGCTGTGTCCCGCTGTGTCCCGCTCTGTCCTCTCTTTGTCCCACGCTGTTATCCGCTGTGTTCCTCGCTGTGTCCCCCGATGTGTCAATATGTGTCCCCAACTGTGTACCCCGCTGTGTCCCGCTGTGTCCTTGCTG
>NW_012305159.1:0-2854 GCF_000151885.1 Dipodomys ordii
TCACACTGTGTCCCTGCTGTGTCCCTACTGTGTCCCCGCTGTGTCCCGCTGTATTCTGCTGTGTCCCCCGCTATGTCCCGCTTTGTCCCCCCTGTGTCCCCCGCTGTGTCTCCGCTGTTTCCCGCTGTGTCCCGCTGTGTCCCGCTGTGATCCTGCTGAGTCCCGTTGTGTCACCGCTGTGTCCCGCTGTGTCCTCGCTGTGTCCCCTGCTGTGTCCTGCTCTGTTCCCTGCTGTGTCTCCCACTTTGTCCCCATTGTGCTCCGCTGTGTCCCGCTGTGTCCCGATGTGTCCCGCTATGTCCCCCACTGTGTCACTTTGTGTCCCCAGCTGTGTACCCTGCTGTGTCCTGCTGTGTCCCCGCTGTATCGATGCTGTGTCCCGCTGTGTCCCGCTGTGTCCTCTCTGTGTACCCGCTGTGTCCCACTTTGTCCCCCGCTGGGTCCCTCGCTGTGTCCCGCTGTGTCCTCCCTGTGTCCCCTGCTGTGTCCTGCTGTGTCCCCCGCTGTGTCCCGCTATATCCCCTGCTGTGTCACACGCTGTGTCCCTGTTGTGCCCCGCTGTGTCCCGCTGTGTCCCCCGCTGAGTCCCGATGTGTACCCGCTGTGTCCCAATGTGTCCTCGCTGTGTCCCCTGCTGTGTCCCGCTGTGTCCTCCCTGTGTCCCCCGCTGTGTCCCGCTGTGTCCCTCTGTGGCCACTGACGTATCCCGTGCTCTGTCCCACTGTGTCACCCGCTGTGTCCCGGCTGTGTCCCCCGCTGTGTCCCGCTTTGTCCCCCCTGTGTCCCCCGCTGTGTCCCGCTGTGTCCCCCGCTGTGTCCCGCTGTGTCCACGTTGTCCCCTGGTGGGTCCCCGCTGTCCCATTCTGTGTCCCCGCTGTACCCGCTGTATCCCGCTGTGTCCCTCTGTGTTCCCCACTGTGTCCCTCTGTATTCCCCGCTGTGTCCCGCTGTGTCCCACGCTGTGTCCCGCTGTGTCCCCTGCTGTGTCCCTGCTGTGTCCCGCTGTGTCCAGCTGTGACCCTGCTGAATCCTTCTGTTTCCCCGCTGTGTCCCGCTTTGTCGTCGCTGTGTCCCCCGCTGTGTCCCACTATGTCCCCCGCTGTGTCCCGCTGTGTCCCGCTGTGTCCCTGCTGTGTCCAGCTGTGTCCCCCGCTTTGTCCCCGCTGTGTCCCGCTGTGTCCTCACTGTGTCCCCCGTGTGTCCCGCTGTGTACCCCGCTGTGTCCCTCTGTGTCCCGCTCTGTCCCCACTGTGTCCCGATGTGTCCCGCTGTGTCCCCGCTGTGTGCCCGCTGTGTCCTGCTGTGTACCCCACTGTGTCCAGCGGTGTCACCGCTGTGTCCCGCTCTGTCCTTATTCTGTCCCCCGCTGTCACCTGCTCTGTCCCCCGCTGTGTCCCGCTGTGTCCCACTATGTCCCCTGCTTTGTGCTGCTGTTTCCCCACAGTGTCCCCGCTGTGTCCTGTTGTGTCACATTGTGTCCCGTGGTGTTCCACTTTGTCCCCTCCTGTGTCCCCCGCTGAGTGCCGCTTTGTCCCCGTTGTGTCCCGCTGTGTCCCCCGCTCTGTCCCCTGCTGTGTTCCGCTGTGTCCACCTCTGTGTCCCGCTGTGTCCTGCTGTGTCCCCCGCTGTGTCCCGCTGTATTCCCCTGTATTCCGTGGTGTCCCGTTTGTCACCCGCTGTGTCCCCTGCTGAGTCCACGCTTTGTCCCCGCTGTGACCCCCTGTGTCCCGCTGTGTCCCGCTGTGTCCCGCTATGGCCCCCAATGTGTCCCGTTGTGTCCCCAGCTATGTACCCCGCTGTGTCCCCGCTGTATCGACGCTGGGTCCCGCTGGGTCCCGCTGTGTACTGCTGTGTCCCACGCTGAGTCCCGCTGTGTCCCCACTGTGTCCCAATATGTCCTCACTGTGTCCCCCGCTGTGTCCCGCTCTGTCAACCCTGTGTCCCCCGCTGTGTCCCGCTCTGTCCCTCTGTTTCCCCTGCTGTGTCCCCTGTTCTGTCCCACTGTGTCCCCCGCTGTGTCCCTGCTGTGTCCCCGCTCTGTCCCACTGTGTCCCGCTGTGTCTCCAGCTGATTTCCCGCTGTGTCCCGCTGTGTCTCCAGCTGATTCCCGCTGTGTCCCAGATGTGTCCCGCTTTGTTCCCCCTGTGTCGCCCGCTGTGTCCCGCTTTGTTCCCCCTGTGTCGCCCACTGTGTCCCGCTGTGTCCCCCGCTGTGTCCCGCTGTGTCCCGCTGTGTCCCGCTGTGTCACGCTGTGTCCCGCTGTGTCCCGCTGTGACCGTGTTGAGTCCCGCTGTGTCCCCGCTGTGTCCCGCTTTGTCATCGCTGTGTCCCCCGCTGTGTCCCGCATTGTCCCCCCGTGTCCACCACTGTGTTCCGCTTGTCCCCCTCTGTGTCCCGCTGTGTCCCCTGCTGTGTCCCAACTGTGTCCTGCTGTGTTCCGCTGTGTCACGCTGTGTCCTCGCTGTGTCTCCCGCAGTGTCCCGCAGTGTCCCCCCTGTGTCCCCCGCTGTGTCCCGCTGGGTCCCTCTGTGTCCCCTGCTGTGTACCCTGCTCTGTCCCACTGTGTCCCCCGCTGTGTCCCGCTGTGTCCCGCTGTGTAATGCTGTGTCCTGCTGTGTCCTCCACTGAGTCCAGCTGTGTCCCTTCTGTGTCCCAATTTGTCCTCGCTGTGTCCCACGCTGTGTCCCGCTGGGTCCCTCTGTGTCCCCTGCTGTGTACCCTGCTCTGTCCCACTGTGTCCCCCGCTGTGTCCCACTGTGTCCCGCTGTGTAATGCTGTGTCCTGCTGTGTCCCCCACTGAGTCCAGCTGTGTCCCCGCTGTGTCCCAATTTGTCCTCGCTGTGTCTCCCGCTGT
>NW_012305160.1:0-2854 GCF_000151885.1 Dipodomys ordii
CAAGCAGGAAAAGAAGAAGAAGCAGAAGCAGACGAGAAGCAGAAGAAGGAGGAGAAGCAGAAGCAGAAAACAGGAGAAGGACAAGAAGCAGAAGCAGAAGGAGAAGCAGAAACAGAAGGAGAAGCAGAAAGAGAAAGAGGGGAAGCAGAAGAAACAGAAGCAGGAGAAGCAGAAGCATAAGAATCCGAAGAAGCAGAAGCAGAACCTGAAGCAGAAGGAGAAGCAGGAGAAGGAGAAGAAGCAGAATCTGGAGAAGCACAATGAGAAGCTGATGTAGAAGCAGAAGCAGAAGCAGAAAGAGAATCAAAAGCAGAAGGAGAAGCAGAAGAAACAGAAGAAGCAGAAGCAGTAGCAGTTGCAGCAGAAGCAGAAGGGAAAGCAGAAGAACGAGAAGGAGAAGGAGAAACAGAAGGAGAAGCACAAGGAGAATCAGAAAAAGAAGCAGAAGAAGCAGAAGGAGAAGTAGAAGGAGAAACAGAAGCAGAAGAAGCAGCAGAAGGAGAAGCAGAAGCAGAAGAAGATGCATAAGGAGAAGCAGGAGAAGCAGAAGAAGCAGAAGCAGAAGGAGAAGTAGAAGTAGGAGAAGGAGAAGGAAGAGCCGCAGAAGCAATAGGAGAAGCAGAAGGAGAAGTAGAAGCAGAATGAGAAGCAGAAAGATAAGCAGTAGAAGCAGAAGAAGCAGGAAAAGAAGAAGCAGAAGAAAGAGAAGAAGAAGAAGAGGAAACAGAAGCAAAAGAAATAGAAGGAGAAGAGCAGTAGCAGAAGCAGGAGAAGCAGAAGCAGAAGGAGAAGGAGAAAGAGAAGCGGGAGGAGCAGAAGAAGCAGGAGAAGCAGAAGCAGAAGAAACAGGAGAAGCCGAAGAAGCAGAAGCAGAATCTGAAGAAGAAGGAGAAACAGAAGAAGCACAATCTTAAGCAGAAGCAGAAGAAACAGAAATAGTAGAATAAGCAGAAGAAGAAGCAGCAGGAGAAGAGAAGAAGAAGAAGGAGAAGGCGAAAGAGAAGGATTAGGAGTAGGAGAAGCAAAAGGATAAGGGGAAGCAGAAAGAGACGCAGAAGGAGAAGCAGCACGAGAAGTAGGAGAAGCAGGAGAAGCAGAAGAAGGAGAAGCAGAAGAAACAGAAGACGCAGAAGGAGAATGAGAAGCAGAAGGAGAAATTGAAGCAGAAGCAGAAGGAGAAGCAGAAGCAGAAGAAGGAGAAGGAGAAGCAGAAAGAGAAGCAGAAAGAGAAGCAGAACGAGAAGCAGGAGAAGCAGAAGCAGGAGAAGCAGAAGCAGAAGAAACAGAAGAAGGAGAAGAAGCAGAAGGAGAAGCAGAAACAGAAGGAAAAGCAGAAAGAGAAGCAGGAGAAGCAGAAGAAGCCTCAGCAGGAGAAGCAGAAGTAGAAGAAGCCGAAGTAGCAGAAGCAGAACCTGAAGCAGAAGGAGAAGCAGAAGAAGCAGAATCCGGAGAAGCAGAAGGAGAAGCAGAAGCAGAAAGAGAAGCAAAAGCAGAAGGAGAAGCAGAAGAAACGAAAGAAGTAGAAGCAGTAGCCGTTGTAGCAGAAGCAGAAGGAGAAGCAGAAGGAAAAGGAGAAGAACAAGAAGGAGAAGGAGAAACAGAAGGAGAAGCAGAAGGAGAAGCAGAAAGAGAAGAAGGTAAAGCAGAAGAAGAAGAAGCAGAAGGAGAATCAGAAGGAGAAGCAGAAGATGGAGAAGCAGAAGCAGAAGAAGATGCAGAAGGAGAAGAAGGAGAAACAGAAGAAGCAGAAGCAGAAGGAGAAGCAGGAAAAACAGAAGAAGCAGAAGCAAAAGGAGAAGCAAAAGAAGGAGAAGGAGAAGCAGAAGCAGAAGAAGAAGCATAAGGACAAGCACAAACAGAAGGAGATGCAGAAGGAGAAGCAGGAGAAGCAGAAGAAGCAGAAGCTGAAGGAGAAGCAGAAGTAGGAGAAGGAGAAGGAGGAGAAGCAGAAAGAGAAGCAGAAGCGGAAGGAGAAGCAGAAAGAGAAGCAGGCGAAGCACAAGAAGCGGAAGCAGGAGAAGCCGAAAGAGAAGAAGCAGAAGAAGCAGAAACAGAAGCAGAAGTAGAAGCAGAAGCAGAAGCAGAAAGGGAAGCAGCAGAAGAAGTAGAACCAGAAATTCAGGCAGGAGAAACAGAAGAAGCAGAAGCATAAGGAGAAGCAAAAAGAGAAGCAGAAGGAGAAGTAGAAGAAGCAGCAGAAGGAGAAGCAGCAGAAGAAGCAGAAAAACAAGCAGGAGAAGCAGAAATAGAAAGAGAAGTAGAAGCAGAAGAAGCTGAAGCAGAAGAAGAAGCAGTAGAAGCATAGAAGCAGAAGCAGGGGAAGCAGAAACAGAAGAAAAAGAAGAAGCATAAGAAGCAGAAGCAGAAGCAGAGGGAGAAACAGAAGAAGGAGCAGCAGAAGGTGAAGCAGAAGGAGATGCAGAAGCAGAAAGAGAAGCAGAAACAGAAGGAGAAGAAGAAGGATTAGTTGGAGAATCAGAAGAAGCAGAATCAGAAGCAGAAGAAAAAGCAGAAGCAGAGGAAAGGAAGGAGAAGCAGAAGAAGTAGAAGTGGGAGAATCAGAAGAAGCAGAAGCGGGAGAAGCAGAAGAAGCAGTAGAAGTAGAAGAAGAAGAAGAAGAAGAAGAAGAAGAAGAAGAAGAAGAAGAAGAAGAAGAAGAAGAAGAACAAGAAGAAGAAGAAGAAGAAGAAGAAGAAGAAGAAGAAGAAGAAGAAGAAGAAGAAGAAGAAGAAGAAGGAGAAGAAGAAGAAGAAGAAGGAGAAGAAGAAGAAGGAGAAGCATAAGGAGAAGCAGTAGAAGCAGAAGAAGCAGAAGAAGCAGAAGCAGGAGAAGCAGAAGAAAAAGAATAAGCATA
>NW_012305161.1:0-2854 GCF_000151885.1 Dipodomys ordii
TGTCCCGCTGTGTCCCGCTGTGTCCCCCACTGTGTCCCGTTGTGTCAACAGCTGTGTACTCCGCTGTGTCCCGCTGTGTCTCTGCTGTATCGATGCTGTGTCCCGCTGGGTCCTGCTGTCTCTCTCTCTGTGTTCCCCACTGTGTCCTGCTGTGTCCCCCGCTGTGTCCCTCACTGTGTCCCCCGCTGTGTCCCGCTGTGTCCCGCTGTGTCCCCCGCTGTGTCCTTGCTGTGTTCCCGCTGGGTCCCTCTCTGTCCCGCAGTGTTCCCTGCTGAGTCCCGTTGTGTCACCGCTGTGTCCCGCTCTGTCCCCGCTCTATCGACGTTCTGTCCCGCTGGGTCCCGCTGGGTCCTGTCTTTGTTCCCCGCTGTGTCCCGCTGTGTCCCCCGCTGTGTCTCTCGCTGTGTCCCGCTGTGTCCCCGGCTGTGTCCGGCTGTGTCCCGGCTGTGTCCCGCTGTGTCCCGCAGTGTCCCCAGCTGTGTCCCGCTGTGTCACCGCTGTGTCCCACTTTGTCCTCACTGTGTCCCACGCTGTGTCCCGCTTTGTCCCTGCTGTGTACCCCGCTGTGTCCCGCTGTGTCCCCCGCTGTGTCCCGCTGTGTCCTGCTGTGTCACGCTGTTTCCCCGCTGCATCCCCGCTGTGTCCCTCTGTGTACCCCGCTGTGTCCAGCTTTGTCCCCGCTGTGTCTCGCTGTGTCCCACGCTCTGTCCCCCACTGTGTCCCGCTCTGTCCTCCTCTGTGTCCCGCTTTGTCCCCCGCTGTGTCCCACTGTGTCCCCGCAGGGTCACTGCTGTTTCCCGCTGTGTCCCGCTGTGTTCCGTGGTGTCCCTCTTTGTCTCCCGCTGTGTCCCCCGCTGAGTCCCTGCTGTTTCACCGCTGTGTCCCGCTGTGTCCTCGCTGTGTCCCCCGCTGTCTCCCGCTCTGTCCCTCGCTGTGTCTCACGCTTTGTCAACGCTGTGTCCCACTGTGTCCCGCTGTGTCCGGCTGTGCCCCCACTGTGTCCTGTTGTGTCCACAGCTGAGTACCACGCTGTGTAACGCTGTGTGCCTGCTGTATCGACGCTATGTCCCGCTGGGTCCCGCTGTGTCCTCGCTGTGTTCCCCGCTGTGTCCCGCTGTGTCCCCCGCTTTGTCCTCGCTGTGTCCCCCACTGTGTCCTGTTGTGTCCTCGCTGTGTCCCCCGCTGGGTCCCGGTGGGTCCTGCTTTGTCCTCGTTGTGTCCACCGTTGTGTCTCATTGTGTTCCCAGCTGTGTCCCCCGCTATGTCCCGATGTGTCTACTGCTGTGTCCATGCTATGTCTTGCTGTGTCGCGCTGTGTCCCCCGCTGTGTCCGCTGCTTTGTCCTGCTGTTTTCCCCGCTGTGTCACCAATGTGTCCCGCTGTGTCCTCGCTGTGTCGCGCTGTGTCTCGCTGTGCCCCCACTCTGTCCCGTTGTGTCCACAGCTGGGTACCACGCTGTGTAACCCTGTGTCCCCGCTGTATCGACTCTGTGTCCCGCTGGGTCCCGCTGTGTCCTCGCTGTGTTCCCCGCTGTGTCCCTCTGTGTCCCCAGCTGTGTCCCCCGCTGTGTCCCGCTGGGTCCTCGCTGGGTCCCCCGCTGTGTCCCGCTGTGTCCCACGCTGTGTTTCGCTGTGTCCCGCTATGTCCAGCTCGGTCCCTGCTGTGTCCCGCTGTGTGCCCGCTGTGTCCCGCTGTGTACTCCGTTGTGTCCAGCTGTATCACCGCTGTGTCTCGCTTTCGCCCCTGTCTGTCTCAGCTGTCCCCTGCTGTGTCCCCCGCTGTGTCCCGCTGTGTGCCGCTGTGTCCCCCACTTTGTCCCACTGAGTCCCCTCTGTGTCACCGCTGTGTCCCGCTGTGTACCCCGCTGTGTCCCACTATGTTCCCGCAGTGTCCCCGCTGTGTACCGCTCTTTCCCGCTTTGTCCTCTCTGTGTCCCCCGCAGTGTCCCGTTGTGTCCCTAGCTGTGGACCCCGGTGAGTCCCGCTGTGTCCCCGCTGTAACGACGCTGGGTCCCGCTGGGTCCCGCTGTGTCCTCCCTGTGTCCCACGCTGTGTCCCGCTGTGTCCGCCACTGTGTCCCGCTGTGTCTACTGCTTTGTCCCCGCTGTGTCCCGCTGTGTCCCGCTGTGTCCTCGCTGTGTCCCACGCTGTGTTCTGCTGTGGCCTCACTTTTATCCCCGCTGTGTCCCGCTGTGTACCCCTCTGTGTCCCCCCGCTGTGTCCCGCTGTGTCCCCCGCTGTGTCCCTGCTGTGTCCCCGCTGTGTCCCGCTGTGTCCCGCTGTGTACTGCTGTGTCCCCCGCTGAGTCCCGCTGTGTCCCAATGTGTCCTCGCTCTGTCCCCCTCTGTGTACCGCTCTGTCCTTCCTGTGTCCCCCGCTGTGTCCCGCTGTGTCCTGCTGTGTCCCGCTCTGTCCTTGCTGTGTCCCCCACTGTGTGCAGCTGTGTCCTCGCTGTGTCCCCCACTGTGTCTCGCTGTGTCCTTTTGTGTCACGCTGTTTCCCCGCTGTGTCCCTGCTGTGTCCCTCTGTGTACCACGCTGTGTCCAGCTTTGTCCCCGCCGTGTCTCGCTGTGTCCCCCGCTGTGTCCCGCTGTGTCCCCCGCTGTGTCCCGCTGTGTCCCGCTGTGTCCTTGCTGTGACCCGCTCTGTCCCCACTGTATCGACGCTGTGTCCCGCTGTGTCCTCGCTGTGTCCCCCGCTGTGTCCCGCTGTGTACCCCTCTGTGTCTCCCGCTGTGTCCCGCTGTGTCCCCCGCTCTGACCCGCTGTGTCCCGCTTTGTCCCCCACTGTGTCCCTGCTGTCTCCCCGGTGTGTCCCACTGTGTCCCGCTGTGTACTGCTGTGTCTCCCGCTGAA